>NW_025964269.1:0-20331 GCF_023055435.1 Haliotis rufescens
GTATTGATAGACGTAATAATTTAGAAAAAAAACATACTGTTTGTCATTTACTTTTCATTGGTTTTCGATCCAAATTACACATTGCTTGAAGATACATCTTGATATCCACTCGGGAAAACGCTTATTTAAATAATAATAAGACGTATCTTCCTCCCAACAATTTCCAATGAACCTCAGGAATCTAGGACCTGGCATTTTAACAGATATGCATGGAACGCTAAATTGTACAAAGCTAAATTGTACAACACTAAATTGTACAACCCATGCTTGCCGTAAGAGGCGACTATTTTTGTCATAAAAGGCGACTAACGGGATTGGTTGGTCAGGCTCGCTGACTTGGTTGATGCATGTCATTGTATCCCAATTGCGTAGATAGATGCTCATGATGTCAATCACTAGATTGTCTGGTCAAGACTCGATTATTTACAGACCGCCGCCATATAGCTGGAATATTGCTTAGTGCGGCATTGAACAACCAACAAACAAACGAAATTGTAGGAAATAGAAGTACTAATCAACCTAGCTATCGGAATACAGTCGCTATAGTTGCAAGTGTGTCGCATTAGTGGTTTATCACAGTACTAGTGCAGTGGTAACAATGTGCTCGGTAAGCATACTAACAACATATGATCTTATTATAAACTGCCGAAGAGAACTATGATACCCATTTCAAACACATCACCATCGAATATCCATTTCTTGTTTGTTTCATTTTTATTCCACCGTCAAACATTGGTGTATACTTTCTTTTGTCCCGCAGTTGATGTGCACCGTTCTTCGTGTATAAAAAAGTTGACTTAAAGGTGCCTCGTTTAATTCTTCGATTCCTCGTTCTTTTCTCCCTGTCTACGTTATATGATTTCGTTACAAAAAACAATGCAGTAGCATATTTTGGACAACAAGTGCTTTGAAATCAATAAGACTCATGTTTCTGTAAACTCTTAATCCGCTAATATTTGTAATCGTTGCTGTAATGGTGCATATGGGGATTATTATTTTACGACAACAAAAGATCGATCAACATTGGGAATATATTTAACACTGTGTTGTAAAGTAGTCCAAAATAACGTAAAGCCACTGATCGAGTCAGTGAAGAGAAGGATTTTGTGGCAAAAGACAAATATTTGTCCCTAGGCTCACATAGCGATCACAGCGCCGGAACCAATTATTGCTACTTTAGCCCAACGTAATATCTTTTCTGACTTCGTTAGGTTTATAATCAAGTTTGATCATGCAACGCATGAACCATTACACGAGAAACTGTTAAAAACAAGCTAAGCCGAGCCAATCCTCGGTCTGCCAACTGCGATTGGTGACAAGGGTCCTACAGCTTTGTCTCTATGCAAGAGCAAGCGGGAGTAGTAATGGGTGATTGTATTTTTCGCATCTTAGGGATATCAAGCCATCTCACGGCTGGGCACAGCAAGAATGGGCATCATTTCGGTGTACTCAAGGGGGAAAAGAACCCGGTTCTTAGGGACTGGAGGTAGAATTTACCGTTATATCTAAAGTATGTGGAAGTTGTTTCCCAAGAATAACGGATGGAAAATATATTTTATTCCACAATCAGCGATGAAAATCACGACAGCCTGTAACAATCGGGAATGGACCAAACAAACCAGTGGTTGATTCCACCATATATATATATATATATTAACTTAATATGATATGCACTTACACAGCTCTGACACGTCGTGACAGAGAATAAAATATGTTGCTATCTATAAAAATGTCATGTATTCTTGATTATTAAGTAAGGTTTCAGGATACTATTTCGCATAGAAGGGTCATCCACGAACAGCTTTAATATTGTATGCCTGTGAGACTTCGAACCCAGACCTCTCCACTGTGGTTTCACACCGATTGTCTTGCAACTGATAGCAAGATCTTAAACCAACTTGCACAAATCGTTTGCAGCACAGCATACCTTTAAGTAAACCCCTATAATCTTATCTGTGCAGAACCCTACTTTAAAAAAGGTATTTGAGAATGCATGTATGAAGTACATCTATAAGCCAGCCTGTGAGGTCAGCCTACGAGGTCACCTTTGATGGTCAACCTTGGAGATCATCCCTTAAGGTCGCCATTGAGGTCAGCTAATAAAGTCAACCTATGACATATCCAGCAGTACAGGGTATCCCTTGTAGTAAGGTTCCACTGTCGTGCATGCTAGTCTGTCTTTCAGTCCCTGAACCATATAATTTTCCCCTCCCCCAACCCTTACTGTGATGCTATAGACCTAATGTAGATTTTCCAAAGCTTCTAAATCTCGTATATCAACGTAGCTCCCTTTTTCACGTTTTTTTTTGCGGTTGCTTGTTTCTATCAAAATTATGTACAGAGACAAAGCGTTAGTCCGTCGTGCAAGAGCACCAGTCACGATGTCAGTCACTGATACTCTTGAGGTTCTAAAGGAGACCTGTACTGCTAACTAACAGTGGTGAGGTGATTTCAACGCCGTGATCATTACCCATTTGTAAGAAGCCGTCCATGTCGCCCTGTGCATGACCGATGGTAATAAAGACACTATCTACTAATTGATATCGAGGGGATCAAACAAGATAATGTGTTGTGAATAACTTCAGAACTAACGTGCATTTAGACCAGGGGAAGTCTTAAACATATATTAACACAACGTCGATGCGATAGAATGTATCATTCCAACACTATGAGAGAGTGGCGTTAAGCGTTTCTTTGAATATTAACATTTCAGTTATCTGGGCGAACCTTTACAATGTTCGTGGAGTTCGTACAATGGACTCTGCTCTTATCATAGATTGCTTATGATTATGGGAAAGGTTTGTCGCTTCTATTTCAAGAACAAGACCTTCCGCGTCGCGGTGGCACACCGTCATATGACAGAAATATTGTTAAGCCCCAACTCACTTACTCACTTTTACAGAGAGGCTTAGTTTTTCGGGAAGGCAATGCAGGTTAAGAAAAGTATATAATAATCATCAGCATCAGATGAACATGTAATTTATTTGTGCCGTCCTCATAGCTGTGTTGGTGGAGCCCGCATCGGACGAGGCCGAATCATCTTCTGTACTGTTATCTACATAGTCGATGCGTCCATGCTTCCGGGCTCGTAATTAGATGTGTTATCAGAAGCAATGTCGTTACCGACGTCCCTATTACCCCCTACCTCTATACATCTTCCTGTCTCACACTCCCCTCACTTCTGACCCCACCAAATGCCTTGTATCATGCCTCCATGTCGCCCGATACAATATCTCGAATCAATCTAAAAATCGTCAACAGAAAAGATACCAGCCCAATAACTCCAGCTCCTGTTTCCTTTGTGGACGTATTATCTTCGTAGAAACTCATCGGATTCTTTGGACAATGTATGATTATATACAATGGCTGTCCAGCCAATTATGCACCCATCCTTATCGGGGAATGATACCTAATTCTGTTTCAATACCAAGATGTGATTTATTTTCAATTCTCGCGAGATTTCATCTAAGTCTCGTGTCGTCGTGCGCCGATCCTAAGGCAATCGAGTGAAAAGATATCAAGGAAAAGTGTGATGTCTCTATTATGCCAATAACTAACGGCTTTCTTTTCATCTGCTTCAGCTCGCTCTGCTACACCCCGTCTGGGGGCAGGTTTTGAAGTCCCCTTGGGTTACATGGGTTTGATTATATTATTGATTGAAATTAAATTTCCTGGTACTCACAGTTGTATTGTTGGCATCTGGGGTACAGGGTTGAACAATGTTGCAGTATGTTGGTGCTGTTGTACCGAAACGATACTGCTGTTGTGGATGCAGCGAACACTCCATCCGACATGATGGTCAACGATTGCAGGGCAACTGCACCTCCTATGCACAGATGTTTTGGTCTGGCTATCTCATTGGACACGTAACAAATTATTTCATGTCCAAGTAAAACAGTAATTTCTTTGAAATCACAGAAGTAATTATATTCAGAAAATGTTTGCCTTTGATGTAGGGACGGGACGTGTGGTGTTGTGACATGCATTAACTTCATTCCAATACATCGTTATGAGTGGAAAATGTGAAAACAAAATATATCCCCGAACACATTTAGTATACATTAACATGTTTTGGTTACAGTACATCTCTACTGTTTGAGTCGACGATAAGATGCAAACTTCTCTTTACAACAGAAATGAGACTTTAATATGGCCGAAATCTGGTCGGAGTGTTGTAACATAATGTCCCGTTCAACCCATCAACGGGGGTACGGGTGGCCCAGTCGTCTAAGGCGCCGCGATTCGCTGTGCAGAGTTGCGTCCCTTGGGCACACCAGAAACTTATGATTGTGGGTTCGCCCCGATTATGTTTCTAGGTTTTTCAGCACCATACCCGTGCTCGTGGGTTTCACTGAAGTGGTAAACATCTGAGACCTGCATCACTTTGGGCTTTCCTCCCACATTAAGCTGACACGCCGTGATATAACTGGAATAATGTGAAAGGGGACGCTAAACCCAACTCACTCACTGAACCCATCAACGATGCCAACGTCAACAGCGATACCGACGTCAGCCAGACACATTAACCCATTTAACTCCATTAAAATCATGATTATTGTAGGGAATTTCAATAAAAATACATAAAAGGGTATTCCTCCGAACCAAATATCTGGGAATCCCCTACTCCGTTAACCTGGAAGATTCGATTTGTTCCGCCGGATAGAAGGGGGATTCATTGGACAAATGTGGTTGGGTGAACCAAGTTCTAATTCCAATCGCAGCATGCTAGAATTTGGCTGAGTATATAGGTTGTTGGTTAATGTTTGATGTCACTCCAGTGTTGGGCCTTTTTTGTGCGTAAAATGTTGTGACCTAATTTGTCATTAATTGTAACTAAACAGCGCCAGTGTTTAAATATGTGCTTCATTTGCAGCTTTATACCAACTTTCCCTCATTGTATAGTGCTGGAATCTCTCACACCATACATGTCAGCGGTTTCTTGGTATTATATTAAGGACAGCATTTAATTCGCTTGGTAAGTAACGGTTTACCAATAAAGTATGTAATTATTTTTGATTTTTTATTCAACATATATATATATATATATATATATACATATAGTTTAAAGTTTAAATATGCCAACCACCTATTTCTAAACTTTCTGTATCTTTCATTGACGAACTACTTACATGTAATATGTGTTGAGCGATCCAGCAGAATGTTATGTACTTGAAACCTCGCACAAGACACTGTTAGTAGTGTAATGCATTACACTTGCATAGTTACTTCATTTCCCTAGGGTGCTAACAGTGTCATAGTTGTGTTTCGGGCCTTAAGTTTGCAGTGTTTCTGTGTTCAGTGTTTCCTTTCAACCTTTCACGTTTTGCAATTTTGCAAACTTTTGTAATTTTTTGTGTGTGAAATAGATTTTCAAGTCTATACGTTCTTTTGCCCGGCAGTTTATAATGCAGCACATCTAGGTCTAGGCTTCAAAGAACACATCGTATAGGTTCGAAGCTGTCCACAGTGATTTAGCCATTTAATGACGTCTTCAAGCTGAGCCGATCAGCTGTGTGATTCCACAAACCTTGCACCGGCTTCTTTGATCAGCTTACACTTTTCTTTACCACCTACCTAACTGCTCTAAGTATTGTTTTCTTTGGTCCGTCGCTCTATATCAACACTCCCAGACTAAGTCCAATGATAAATCCACGTTCCGTGAAACTAAAACATAATCGCTTCTTTTTAGTCACCCTTTGAAGAAACAATCCACCATTTTTATAACCATAAGGTCGTTATTATTCCCCACACCGATCCTTTAACAGATCAATAGAACTCTTCACGTCTCGTCCCAGTCGTACACGGATTCGTTCTAGATTTTCCGGTAAACGTTGCTTTCCAAGCCTTCCAAGGGATTAAAACGGCAGGTTTCCAAGTGTTTCCGCTGTATACAATCTCTACAGAATGAAACGGATTCTCCATCATGTCATATGGGAGAACGATTGATCAATATTTAGTGTCCGAGGGATACAAGTGCATTGCTCTCCAGTACTCACAACATCAAAGCTTGTGACAGTATTGGAAAAAAATCTCTTGGACGGTTTACATGTGGAAGCAATTCCTTGGGAACATTGGAATGTATAGGTTGACTGACTAGGACCTGTCAGTTCTTAGCGACTTTAGCTGTTTGTACTGTTTATTACCACTTAGGTAACGAATAGGCAGAAGTATTCAATCAATATGCTTAAAATATAGTACTCGCAGATTTTTATAAACTGCCTGGCAAAAAAAAGTTAACACTTGAAAATTGGATTTGACCCCAAAATTTCCAATGTTATTAACACTATGCTGAAGGTGGACGCCGAAACAATTAAGGTTCGAAACACAACCATGATACCTGCATCAAACACATCACCTTCGAATAGCTATGTCTTGTTTGTTTCACGTGTAGGCACTACCAGATATGGATGTATACTTTCTTTTGCCCGGCAGTGTATTTGTACCAATAAAAGTTCAACAGACAAGATAAAAATAGTGAGTCATTTAAAATGTCAACTTACGTCCGCAGGTAAATGGCGACCAAAATGGAGACAAAGATATCAATAAACAAGAATTAGAGGATGCATTTGAGACCAAGATCCCTGCGTGATCTCATGAAAACATGTCCCCTAAACTGACCGACTGGCTGGGGTTGTGTGTCATCTGACCCGACCACCATTTTGCCTAGACGCAGAAATACTGATAACAGCGTAAAACTCACTCTAAACAATGGCTTGTAAAACATCAGTGCTTTGGTCTGCCTGTGCCAAACTTATTCAAACAAGATCTATTACAGCTGATGCAATAGATTCACACTCACACACGTTCATTTTGACATTTTCTAACGCAGACACAAGCACACACGCAAGGACAAGCAAAAGCAGCGGCAATTCTACAAAAATCAGCTCCAGAGACGACTGTAGTGCGATATCTGGTGGCGTGGAAATCATCACATGGCATCTCAGCACTTCATGGCTTAATGTCCTTTCTTCAATGCCGGTTCACCATAGTGCAAAAGCCCTTCCATCTACAAAAAATGTCAATATGCGTCCCGCCTTGGGGTATCATCATCGACATAGGTGACACTGAACACGGTCGCTTGTTTCCCAAGTATTTCATATGGCATCACAACGGTAAAGGACCAGGACTGTTTCAGGCTTGACCAAGTTGAACGCCCGATGGCACCCCAAACGTTGGAGAGCAGTGCTTTGTGCGTTGGTATTTGACTCTTCCTCTTTTACGGATATAGATTGTATTTGTCATGCATTACATACCAGCGTTTTAACGCCGGTTACTCACTGGTATTCACTTGTTGAATGAAGGTGTTGGGTGCTGCCAGTAAAGCGGGAGATAACTAACTTTCCGCGAACACCTGGTGTCATCACTGATATTAAGCGATCCGGACATATAATATTCATCACTATTTTGCCGTGAGGATCAACTGATCATGGGTTCGAACACCAGATTGACTCCGATTATGATACTTATTCCTTAGCCTATATGATCCTACCCGCTCCCGCGGATTTTACAAAATGTTTAAAGGGTCCTGCGTCAATTTTGTCATTTCTCATTAAGCTGACACGCCGTAATATAACTGGAATACCATTTGGGCCAAATTCACTTCAAATACAAAGCACACGTCCCATGTAAACATATGCCCTTTCATTAAAGCTTCCTAAATACCAGAATATGTACAAACCTCGTAATCAATGCATGCACTTAACATCAAGGTCGAAATTCTGGCATTCATCTTTAGCGAGAAATAAGTTCAGTGTTTTATACGTTTGCAAAACAAACAGTTAGGGTCAAGTTAGTATGTTCAAATATTCCATACTAAAATAAATAAGAATCGATAGATTGACAAGCCACGAGCGCCACACCAGTGTTGTCCTTGTGGAGAGTTATAATCCATACACGCGTTTCCTATAAGACGAAATCACGACAGAGATTGGATATTACAGCTATGAGCAGAAATTGCGCGAACGCTGCCGGAAATAAAGTCTCATTATTGCGATTATTTTCTAGGTTATCCGAGATAATCCCTTGGCCGGTTCGGACACCTTAGCCATATCACATCCTGATGTTAGCAGCGTCACATCCCGGCGTTGGTGAAAGCACCATACCGAGGCTGAGACCGCTTTACGTGACGCATCTATAGTCAATATGGCGACCGTCCTTGTCTGTCTGCCCGGCTCTCGCGTTGAGTAAACTTCAAAGTTGATGTTGGTCAGTGGTGTTTCCGGAATAATCAACGAAAGCGCCATCAAACAGTAAACGTCTTTAAGTTGGATCGATAGAGAGACATTGTGTATTATAAGTTTCTGAATATTCTATGCTCTATCATTCAGGTGATTTCGTGTTAACCTGAAACTGGTCATTAACACGGCTATAGATAGGACTTTATAATTGCTGTCAATCGATTTAAATTCAACTCAGCGAAGCCCAAGGTTTATGTATGGTGCGGAAATATGGGGTACAGAAGTAAGAAAAAGCATTGAAATTCTAATACTAAATACTGTAAATATAACTATGAAAATAAGATATACATCTTCAAACACTGCTCTATAAGCTGAACTGAAAGAACGAGAATGTGTGAACATGGTGTTGTGAGAGTAACTAAGTATTGGATTAGCTATTAAGAATGTCTCTAGGCAAATGTCTAAAGCACTGTTATTTCATGCTGTACGAGGGCTGGTCAAAAGGTTCTAAGCCTGACTAACTTTCAACTATAGGCCATATCAAAGTGAACTAGTCAATATTGTACATTTTTGCATAGTTCATTGCAAGTGGATTTGGTCTGTTGAGGCCGTTTGTATATTAGTGACGGCCAATTGAATGTGATGGAGGTCCAAATGGAAAAGAACGAGGACCGAGCAGTCATCAAGTTTTTGACGTCAGAGAAAAGTACTCTCCAAGACATTCGTAACCGCATGTCCCAAACGTATGGGAATACGTGCCCTAGCTATTCCACTGTTAAACGTTGGACAGCTATGTTTAGGGCGGGGAGGACAAGCCTTGAAGATGACCTTACATGTAGGTCTGGACGTCCCTCAACTTCCATCAATGAAGATTCAATCAAGGAGATAGAAAGACTTATACTGTCAGATAGACTGAACTTGAGGAAGACACAGGTCTAAGCCATAGATCCAGTGAAACTATTGTTCATGAACATTTACAGATGAATATCAGTTCGATGGGTGCTAAAGTTTCTACATTCGGATCTTAAGGAAAAAAGAACAGCATTGCAGAGAAAAGTTTGAGCTTAATGAGGACGATTTCTTCAAATTCAAAAAGAGATCTGTAACTGGTGTTTAAACATGGGTCTACCATTATGATCCCGAGTCAAAACGTCAATCCGTCAAATGGCACCAATGAAAAGCTTCACGATTGATATGAGAAGTGTATTGAAAAGCAGGGAGATTATGTTGAAAAATAAAATTTAAAACACTTTCACAATTGTTGGTTTTGTTTGTTCGGCTTAGAACTTTTTGACCAGCCCTAGTATAAGTATGATGAAGTAGGTTATAAAAAATTGTGTTTCACTTGTGAAATATATACATTGTTTAGTTATGGCTTTGGTAAGGTATGGTTGATGCAAAATGTCGGAGACTGTGGTGCTTTTACCCATACATTTAAGCAAAGAACAAGAGATTTGTTTATGCAATAATAGCCAGATTGTATCTAATTCACCACGGCTAGAATTATATTGCACCTACAAACCCATGCTACAACCTGACATATATCTATAATCGATTAAGACTGCAAAGAGCTCTAACAAAAGTAAGATGTTGTTCGAATGATTTAAAAATACACAAATCTAGAAAATCTAGTAATCACGACTTTGCTGACAGCCTGTTCAATTTCTGTGAAAATGACTTAGATGATGAATAACAAGCACTATTTATATGTCCAGCTTATACTTACTTAAGGTCAAGACATTTGGCCTTTCATTATTATGAATATCTTACCATGCACAAGTTTGTATCGCTACTCACAACAAATGACAACAATATTTTATTCCAGCTATCCCTTTGTCTTGAAAAAATGTTTAAACTTCGAAATTCCAAAACCATATAAATTGAAGCCCCATTTGCGTCATGGCCAGACTATACGAAATACGTTCTGTTCTGTTCCGTATACCTTAAAATCAGCTTTGTAATTTGCTAGTGGCTAGTGGTATTTTTTGGACATTCTGATAAAGGAGCCTGCATCTACATTGAAAGATTAATCCACGACCAAAAGGTAATTTAATGCTATGCTAAAAACAATCTTATTCAACATGACACCCTCTGTTGTAGAAGTACATGCGGACTACATGGTCAACACCGCGGTCGTGATCACGGAGAAGCATAACGTGTCACGCGCTGCAATGAGCGTTTTAACGTGTAAACTACCGTTCCTGGTGCGACCATTAATACTATATACGTAAAGGATACTGTGATCTATAAACATCTCCTCCATCTTCATTATTCATCTCTCAATCCCAAGTTGCATCAGAGATGTGTACATTGCGGACAGAGATCACGATGGCCATTACCGTTGTCCTGATTAATGACGTCCAGCCCGTCAACGGTGTTGCTGCGCGGTTGGTATTAATGGATAGCGCCCCGATTGCATCTTAACTGACACATCAAATGTAAACGTGGGTCAAATCTGTTCTGCATTTAGCCGAAGGGTACGCCATTCGAGGTACCAAGTCAAGTCTCGTCATGATCTCATATCAAGTACTATATTCCTCACTGCATATGAAAGATAAATCAATATTAACGTTTTATTTGAACCACCTTTCAGTACTCGCCAAGGTAATCAAATAAACTCATATTGATATTGTTGAGATAAAAACATATAGAATAACGTGTATGAATAATATGAAACTGTAAGGAAAGAAATAAAATCATCATATGACATGTTTTATGGTAAATGTCATATATAAACGAATTTCCTCCCTCGTCTGTGTCCTGTAATTCTCAATCGTTTACCCGTCATTCAAAATTAGATAAAGGAATATGAATTGGTTTCAAGTGAGTCATCAATATCTGTTCCAGATCTTCAAAACGTATTAGTGCTATTCCATTACAATCTCATCAAACCTCGCTCATCAAGTGCCTCTTACAGGATATGGCCCCAAGCAGCCCCTTGTAACCCCGCATCCATTTGAGGAAGTAAAACTCTCAACTAAACACTTACATTACAACGGTTAAGCCATGGGCCAGAGTTATATGCCTACGGTTTAGGAAGGACACTTTAATGATGCCTCAATTTGCAGGGGTCGATCATGGAAATATTTTGTGATTTGCAAATTGATAGAAGATGTGTAAAGTTACGATACCGCATTTGTCGGGTCATCCTTTCTACATGTCATAAAGTTCCAGTGACAATAGTTCGCCCCATTGAGGCCCACCGAGGTCAATTCTACTCGACCACTTTCACTCATCTAATCTACTAATGTCCCCATACTGAACGTCCCTGCCAATGTCACAATCGATGTAGAAAGGACTGAATTAACTTGTATGGTTCCAACCATGTCGCCGGTGCAATATTTTGGTCCATGTGGGGAAATGAAATAATTTAACGAGGGTGAAACATTGTCAACTCGATATAACGTGTAAAACGATTTACGTTTACGTTCGTTTCGACAAACGTAACTCTAAAGTTTAAAAGATCTGTGAAGATCCCGGTTAGAATAGGTCTTCAGCAAACCATGTTTGTCGTAAAAGACGACTATGCTTGTAAGAGGCGACTAACGGGATCGGTGGTTAAGCCTTGCTGACTTGGTTGATGTAGGTAATCGTATCCCAATTGCATGGAGACCCGTGAAGATCCGGGGTAGAAAAGGTCTTCAGCAACCCATGATTGCCGTAAGACAAACCGTCAAGACTTACCTATGTCGTAACGGTACGAACGCTTTGTCGATAGCACCTTGACATCATAGTCTGCAAACTACCAATGACGCGATGCATTGTCATAAGATGTCGACTTAAAGAGGTTTCACTAAGATATCAAAATATATCGTACTACCGACAAAAAATAAGGGAACTGATGAAATGATATTGAAGGTGAAATGGCGATAACTGTCTGTCAACTTAATTTCGAGCGTCTGGATCAATATCTGGTGTCCCCACCGTGATGGGCGGTACATGCACGACACCTTTATGGCTTACTGTTGATTAACTTGGTATTGCCCGCTATTCCGCCAAAAGAGCTACCTCAAGCTGGGCCAAGTTGGCGGGTGCTTGGTCTTTTGCGTACACTCTCCACCCGAGAACATCCCACAGATGCTCTATTGGTGACATGTCAGGGGACTCAGCGGGCCAGACTGATGTGTGTATGCTTACTCGTCGGACTACTCGTGACTACATAGGCACGATATGGTCTGGCATTGTCATCGTACAGTTCAAAATTTCTGCCGATAATTCTAGCGAATGGAACAACGACAGGACGCAAAATGTCGTTTGCATATCGCTGCCCAGTCAAATGTCCATTTACTATAACCAAATCAGTTCGCCTGTCATGATCATGATACCGTCCACACCACGACAATACCGCCCCTATACCGATCATGGTCAAGAATCGTTACCCTGGCAAATAGCTCGCCGCTACGTCGCCAAAAAAGGTTTCTGCCATTTGTGAATCGGAAGGCATGGCGTAACGCAATTGGCGCATAGACCGTTCCTTGTATTGCCTAATCTTTGGCGCCTATGATCACACCGTTCATAGGACGCCTTGCTTTCAGGCGGGCTGCCGGTTTGTAACGGTATATGTTGAAATTCGTTTTCCAGTTATTGTACGAATAACTCTATTGATAACAAGAGCAGATTTCAACCTAATGCGTAGTGCAATTAAAGTTAATCTATTTTAGGTGTCATTTTAGGCCTGCAATACCCAGGTCTCATTGCCACTCGTCCCACACACGAGAAATTACACTTTTTGATTTTTCAAACATCAGGTAACTAATGATACGGGCTGTTCAAAACGTTCTAAGCTTGACTAACTTTTTACTATGGGCCATAACAAAGTGAACTAGTCAATGTATTTCACTGTCTGAGCAGATCATTGCAAGTGTATTTGATCTGTTGAGGCCGTTTGTATATTAGTGGCACCCAGTTGAACGTGATAGTGGTCCAAATGGACACAGAAATGGAAAAGAACGAGGACCGAGCAGTCATCAAGTTTTTGACTTCAGAGAAAAATACCCCCCAAGAGGCCGCATGTCGCAAGTGTATGGGGATAGGTTCCCTAGCTATTCCACTGTTAAACTTTTGACAGGCCTTGCAGGTGACCTTAGGTCTGGACGTCCCTCAACTTCCATCAATGAAGATTCAATCAAGGAGATAGAAAGACTTATACTGTCAGATAGACGTATAACCATTGCTGAACTTGAGGAAGACACGGGTCTGAGCCATGGATCCAGTGAAACTATTATTCAGGAACATTTACGGATGAATAGCATCTCTGTTGTTGGGTGCCAAAGTTTCTAAATTCTGTTCTTAAGGAAAAAAGAACAGGCATTGCCAGAGAAGATTTTGAGCTAAGTAAAGACGATTTCTTCAAATTCAAAAAGAGATCTGTAACTGGTGTTTACACAGTGGTCTACCACTGTGATCCCGAGTCAACACGTCAATCCGTGAAATGGCACCATTCCACTTCTCCGGCACCAAGGAAATTCAAGTCTTCAAGATCAGTAAAGAAAGTTATGGTCAATGTTTTCTGGAAAGCAAAGGTGTATGATCCTTGTTGATTACTTAGAAAATCAAGAGACGATTACCGGTGCCTACTGTCATGGTTTGCTTCATCGCCTGAGAGATTATATCAAAGAAAAGCGTCGAGGAATACTGACTGCTTGAGTTATATTTTTTCATGACACTGCCTCTTCTCACACCTATAGACTTGCAAAGGCTGTTGTGTGACAATGTGTGTTCGAAGAGCTTCCTCACCCTCTATACTCGCCAGACCTGGCACAAAGTGATTTCCACCTGTTTCCTAAACTGAAATAACATCTTCGTGGAAAGCGCTATGACGACTACGATGACCGCAAAGCTGCCGTGAATAGGTTTGTCAGGGTTGCTTCAGAAGACTTCTTCCTGACTGGAATTGAAAAGCTTCATTGTCGACATGAGAAGTATAATGAAAGAGGGAGATAAAGTTGAAAAATGAAATTATAAACAGTTTCGCAATTGTTGTTTTGTTTTTGTTTGGCTTACAACGTTTCGTTTCCTCCCCCCCCCACCCCCCCCCCCCCCCCCCACCCCCCCCCCCCCCCCCCACACACACACGGAAGCATTCTTATGGTTGTGTTTTGCTCACTTGCATTAGTGATTGTGAGTTGCCCAATAGGCGCACACGCTTTGGCTTCCGTTCCGTGTGCCCGTACATCACGTACTCGTCATGCATGATGCGATATTTTATTGTGATCAGATGTTGCGCTCAGACGCAACGCCACGGTATTGTAAATGTATATCCCAACGATAGCTACATTCAAATCATTAGTTCCCTTATTTTAGTCGTTTTTTCATTATAAAAAATACACCCACAAAAGCTATGAGCCAAATTGACACATTTCACAGTGCCGGTGTTTAATATAAATTCTCACAGTGTTCCAGAGAGTGGGTTAATAAATAATGCAATAAACGATCTTGATAATGCTATTATAGAAAGGCAATTATGTGTTTGAAAGAAACATCTGCATCTGATACACCAGACCGTTCTGTCGTACAGTAACGATAAACAGACACTATCACTGCATGAACTCCGTTACGAATGGAAGTAATTACAAATAAACGTCGCACCTGCTACTCATGTCTTAACAAAATGTAATTGCTAATTTTCAAAAAGGAACGATGAAGCGATGAAATGTATGCATATTCATGAAATGCCGTTTACTTAATGCTTTTCACCACACTAGAGACCTGTCATCAAGACGCGAAAGCCTTCATTCGGCTCGTTCTTTCAATTTGTACGAATTAGGGAATCACCACGCAACCAATATTAATCATGTTGACGAATTGAACAAAAAAGTTTATTCAATTAGAACTGTTTAAGCTAGTATTAAATTGAAATACTGTGTGCCGATTCCTTTATGTCCAGAGGCATTAAGCGAATCGCCAGATGGCTGCAATACTGCCGATTTGATATAAAATGTTCACTCACTCACTCTATAAGTGAATTGTCTAGTTACAACTATGGCTAAAACGTAAATGTTTATGATTATGATAATCATTAAAACGAATCTTGAACAGAAATGCCGATTCATTTACAAATATGTTTTAGAGGGAATATCTGATTTGCTAGGCTACATCAATGGTTACACAATAAAAAGACTTATGACTAATAATATTCATTATTAAAGTAGACCTCCAAGGAGTAACAAATGCCTATTTATTTAAAAAATACGTTTTAGAAGCAGTAAATCTTTTAGGCTACAACTATGGTTACATTGTAAATATATTTGACTAATAATAGTCATAGTTAAAGTCATAGTTAAAGTCTATTCCGCAAAACATTGTATGCAAATAGATGTCCATTGAATTTCTGGAACACAATATGGCGATTCATTTATGGCAATAAGTGATTTGCGAATAAACAATAATGGCTAAAAAGTAACAGTTTAATTTATTGTTACTGTTACTGTATATTTATATTTATTATAAATTTTACTGTTTATGATTCAAAATATGCCTTGTTAAGCATTGTATGCATTCACAATCTCTTACCAACTGCGCAGTACACGATGATTGTAACCAGACATGAGCGTATGCATAACCACATGTTACTTTGCCTGAACAAACAACAATCCTAATGAGGGCCTATTGGTTTATAAATCACACCTACATTTACTTGATTGCTCTTTGTGATGAAAGTACGCGATACACGAAAGCCAATTCCCAATTCCCATATCTAGCAATGACCACCAGCCAACTCACAACCTCTTATACTAACGAGGCTTCACAGAAGCTGTTATGCTTGTGGAGTTATGCTATTGGTATCTTGCCTCTGCGTTGCAGCATTGGATAACAGAGTTGAAAGATGTGTTGTCACTGGCCACTCTGGACCTTAATGACTGCATGCCGTTAAGCTGATGACATTGCTACGTTTATTATTGTTTCAGGTGTGGATGATTCTTGTAGAGAGCAGATTGTCATCTTTTGATTATGAATTAGCAAATTTATTTTATGCGATAAGCATTATCTGATATAAACATATAAGGTGAGATGAAATGAGGTTTAACGTCGTGTCCAAGATTATTGCACTAAGATAGCGACGTGCATGCACATGTGTGTACATGCGTGCGTGGACGTGTGTGTGCGTGTGCGTGCGTGCGTGCGTGCGTGCGTGCGTGTGTATGGCTGCTTGTTGTTGTCCGCACTAATGCCTATTTTATAGTGCCAGCCCACTGAAATACCATGCCGCAGTTTAACATGAATACTCCTCTCAGTATATAGACGCCGAGCCAACCAGTCTTTGTTTTAGCTCCTTATTGCCGAGCACAAGGCAGCGCAATAATAAGTACCATCTTTTAACGTCTTTTGTCCCCTCCCTTCCCCTCTCTGGGTAGACGCTCTTCTACTAGAGCACGCAGGCGATAGAACCATGTAAATACGAGATATCATCACTTTGATTGAATATGATATTTTCACAATGCATAGTCGACGATGGATGTGTAATGTCTAAAGAGCTTTTAAACCACTCGGATATTAAATTCACCGTTCATACGGTGCGAAATATTAAATCTACTAGCATTGGCCATATAAACGACATCTTAACCTTGTGGAACCCTGCGGGTTAGGTGTTGATACGACGGTGAATGGGGTGTAAAGTGGGTTTTGACTTCACGGTATTTCAGTTATCAGACAAAAGCACGTGGTGATGAGAGTCCATGGCACTTGCACATTGGTGAAGACCACAAAGATGGGCGTGGTGCGGATAAATCAGGAATCATTATTAGGACGAATCTTGGTTTCGAAACCACTGTCATAGGATTCTGGGATTTATTACCCACGTGGTGAAGATACAGGTGGCAAGATACTAAATCCGTACGTCACACGTGTGTCGTACAAGGTTGACCTTGTTTTATTGGATTTGATTGGATAACCGTGAACTTTGTCACACCGGGACTAATTTTTCATTCATAAAAAATCGCGAGACGTCATTCATTTTGCAACTTCAAGGCAGAACTGAAGCAATCTCATGTGAGCGAGGGATATTAACAAACACTTTATTAAACCAAACAAGATAGTCACACGCATCAAATTCTGTTTGCATCCTATATCAGTTATGCATTGAGCTTCCACAGACATTATATAATCGAGCTAGATCTATATCCATTTACAATGTTCGACTACCGTTCAATAGAGCGAGGGTCCGCATGAGCGTGACGCACCCGACTACTTTCGCAACTTCCAATTTGATTTAACGTAAAAGGATAAGCGTGGTGAAATGAAGTCAGTTTAATCTATCTGGACAGATATCTAGACTTACTTGGGATGATCCGGTTGTGCCATCAGTGTCCTCTTCGAAGGGTATTTTGTGGCACTGTTTCGGGAGTTGTTTGTTCACGACTGCACAACCAGATCACTCAAAGTGAACATTTCCGATACAAATCATTCGAAAGCTCCGTAGAAGTGTGCCTGATTTCTGATTATGTGGCCCAAAATATCCCAAAGGTGAACAATAACATTCCCTATCTCTAGCGTAAAACGCTGAGTAGATCACGGTTGTATTTTCTTATTCCGGTGGTGACCTTGCCCTTCGTTTGAAGCTGTCGCTGAATGCAAGCAGACTTAGCGTGTTTGATTTTCACGTCTTCAGTAAAGGGTGGTACAGTAAACATGAATGTCTTTGGCGAACACTCTGATTTCCCTCTTCCAAAATGGTACGGACATGATATAAATTCAAATGATAGATCAAGGAAACCGAACCATCTTGAATGCACAGACCCCGGCAGTGCGAGTGACCGACTGTTGGTCCGATATTCAAAGCGCGGCGCAAATGTGACTTTTCAAATTTTCTTATACGCGTAGGTGTCCTGCGTACTAACAACATGGCGCTTGAATTCTCATAAGTTGAAGAAATTCTTCAAAAAAGGATCTTGAGCGTCGGTGCTGTCATGTTTGCAAACACAACTGCAGGCGCATGGTGTTAATGCGTATGCATAGGAATGTAAACAATGCCCATATCTGGGCATATATCAATATTCATGCGCAACCAGATTTTGCAACCGGTTTCAGTTTGGTCTGTCAACGAACAAAAGTTGTTATGTATTTACACTTACATACATATTTAACGTGGGTTATAAATAAAATACCACACTCATTCTCGTTAGATACCATTTTTACGTAACTCGTGAACTTTCTATGTTATCTGACCTCGCTTTCACTCGGTCAGATACCATAGAAAGTCCACTCGTTTCGTAAAAATGGTATCTAACGAGAATGAGTGTAGTATTCTCTATGTCTATGGAACACATCACTGTACAGCAAGTTGTGGCGACTGGGTCACTCGTGTCCGCTCATACAACAGGTGAACATTAACTGCAAATGTGCCAGCAACGCGAACATGGTGATACATGAGCTGACTACGAGTTGACTACGAGCTGACTACGAGTTGACTACCAGCTGACTACTAGCTGACTACGAGCTGACTACGAGTTGACTACGAGTAAACTACGAGCTGACTACTAGCTGACTACGAGTTGACTACGAGCTGACTACGAGCTGACTACGAGTTGACTACGAGCTGACTACGACCTGACTTCGAGTTGACTACAAGCTGACTACGAGTTGACTACGAGCTGACTACGAGTTGACTACTAGTTGACTACAAGCTGACTACGAGCTGACTACGAGTTGACTACGAGCTGACTACGAGCTGACTACGACCTGACTACGACCTGACTACGAGCTGACTACGAGTTGACTACAAGTTGACTGCGAGTGGGTAACGTAGTTGCAATTCAATTATGTCACACTTTTATGTGTGAGTAAAACGTTTATCGTGTTTATCGTGTTTATCGTGTTTACGAACACCGGTATAATGCTGATACTTTTTATATCATAACCAGATGGTTCAGGATTCAAACAAACCTAAGCAAACAAAGATTGCACCTGAGGCAAATGGACCGCCAGTACCCCACACACTGATGGTTTTTAGTAAGTTCTCTTCACGTTTACCAGAAGACATGACAGCAGTGACATTTTGATTTTATATCTAATATAACATTATGATATATTTTTAATAGTCTTGGTTAGGGGATTTCAACAATTCTTCATTACACAGACACAAACGTTCAGACAGAAATGTGTAGAATCGAATATCACGCTGGCTTTGACAACGACCTTTGAAAATGGAAATGGCTTCTACAAGAAAACAATTGGATGTTACTTCTATGTTCTAAATTGAATCTGCTTTCTTCTGAGCGTGTCGAGCGGCCCATCCATCGATCACTCAGGTAGAAGCAGAGAATACGATGATCCGAATCCGGATTCGTTTCCGGCGCAGGCTTTCCTTGGTGACTTTACAATTTATATAAATCGTCGCTAGACGGGGAGCAAATGTCACTGGTGTCCACCCCGGTCTTTGTTTGTGAAGCAATTAGCCGCTGGACTAATTATATAGATGCAAGCAGTGACCTTTTGCGTTATTATTCCTCCTACCTCATTCATAGTTATCCTTTTTAGTTTATCAGTTTTTATCACCCTGACCATTCATCGTCTTTTTATCACTCAGATATTTTTTCTCCTTAAAATATATCGTCAGGATGTCCTAGCTGACGGCCAATTAGTGAAATGTATTTCGTTAATGATTTTTGCAGGATACGCGCCAAAAAACCTGGTTTCTAGGAAATAACTGTAGGCCGCCATGACCGTCCATTGAACGCTCCAACGTGAATCCATACTTCTGACGTTCGTCTCATTTGAAGTCATGATTAATAATTGCATATGACGGTGACATATAAATTCTGTTAAATATCTCCTTATTCACTGTTCCTTATAAACTGCATTGTTCCCTACATCATGCATTGTTCTCGGCTACTTAATGCATTGTTCCCGGCTACTAAATGCAGTGATTCTTACAAAATGCATTGTTCCCAACAACATGCATTTTTCCCTACACAATGCGTTGTTCCCGGCTACTGAATGTATTGTTCCTTACAAAATGCATCGAACGTTAATGATGTTCCTAGTTTTAAATCCCAGATCAACAAATGGCCATGCCACTTTACGTCAACATGATCAGACAACGACTGAGATCTGAATATTACAATGCCGATAACTCAGTCAGTACGCGGGGCGTTATGACACGAGACTATGTAATGTATTGACAGCTTCCTGATATGCGTACGTCGAAGTAGCAGAT
>NW_025964270.1:0-10000 GCF_023055435.1 Haliotis rufescens
AACAACACAGCTCCCACGGACTCTGAGGACAACACAGCTCCCACGGACTCTGAGGACAACACAGCCTAGACAGGCAGTGAACACTTCATAACTTCACACTTGTTAGTATCGTGTTGACCAAACGTAAAGAAGATGTGTGTGTTGAACCAAAGATCCTTGAATATCCGTCAAACATCTTACAACAAGGGTGTCTTCTTGACACTTCTCAGTCGAAAATACGCTTATAATACGATGACCATTATGGTTTTCTTCAGATCACGTCAGTGGACAACAACAATATTCTAACTTGACGAAGGAGGAATCAGACAAACCCCAGTAGACACAGCTAAGATATATGAAACTCGAAAGGTGTTTTCGGATTATAAGATCCCATAGATAACAGTTGCCAGTAACAGGTATGCCGATCCTGTCATGTATGATGTTGTCACAATTAACTGTCCAGGTTTACTGTACCATACAGGTAACATTTGTGGGAGAGGATTTGCTTTAATTTGAGCATTTACATCTCCAGCTGATGCCGAATAACAGACAAGTACCTACGAAGGCATGACAGTGGGGCCGCAAGTATCCCACGAGGCCATCAGTGCGTCCCCCTACCAGAACAGTAGTGCTCAATATCGAGGTGATTATTAGCAAGGACGGATACACTTACAAGAACGATAACAAAAATCTCAGTCATTCAGCCATGTTTACACAACCAACATTCAGGAAAGTGTTCATTTGAACTGGTAGTTTCTCTCTTTTCGTGACTGATCGAGTGAGTACTATATTTCTTCCCAGTAGTATCAGTCAATGATATCAAGAAAACAAAGTGTGATGTGATTGTTGTTATTGCAATGTATTGAATGCGGATTCGTACAAAAGTTTGCACATCGGCTTTTCGATTCATACCTCAATAACCAAAAGTAGTTGTATATATTAAAGCAGACAAAAATGACGAGATTGATAAACATCCCAGGTTTAGAAATACTTACTGTGACGTGACGTAAATCAGGCGATTGTTTAATTCATGCACATAATTTTACACGCCCACAACGTCAGTAGCCAATCAACGGAGAGTTGGATCATTGGTTTATAGGACCTGTGAATCAAGGCAATATGTGAGAAGGACTGCAACAGTCAGACTGTAACAAACAGGCACAGATATGTGGTGGTTCACTGGTTCAATAAAGAGACTAAGAAGACATTGGCAGTTTCTCCTTTCTGGTAACAGCATTCTGCATTGAAATTATACACATCTCTATGGAGATTAGGAATAGAGATAGCAACGCCTGAGGATACCTCGATTATCCGCATAGAATTCCATTAGGCGTAAAAGGCAAATAGCAATGGAAATAATATGACAGGATCACTGAAGACCAGTGAGTACACTGGATGTTTGTGAAAAGAGAACGCATGTCCTGCTAGATGATCACGTGCCACGATCACGCACTAACTCACCTTACTTGTAATATCATAAATGGATACTCGTCTATACCATGTCTACACAGACACATGCATACAGTCTATACGTATACAGTAATACGCAACACTAATATCTGCTACAAGAATGTGTGACACACGACCTAGTTTTTGGTTCATAGTTCACTCAAAGACCTATTTTATGTCTACATTAGCCCATTCATTCAAGCCGGAAGTTAAATACATTGTACTCCAGCGCCAATATGTATTACTTCTGACACACGGCCTAGTTTCACACACTGCCGACATGGCCATGCTGTACACCCGTCTCATCCTCACAGTTGGAGCTATCTTGGTGGACATATGTCACAAACACGTGGGTAGGTACACGTATCTGACTGTTTTCTTGTTCATCTGAAATTTGCCATTTTATCAGAGTTAATGTAATAAATCTCACACCTCTGTCCCCACACATACAGTCGCTGAAAATAGAACGAGGAAGTAGATTAAACTTATATGTGAGCGGGTAGGACACGCCTCCAGGTATATCCCTGTATCTCTGCATGTTGATAGTAAAGAGTGTGATTTATACACGTGGTTAATTGTTGTGAACATAAAGCATAAACATGAATAAAGAAAAATAACCTATCTCGGTAAATATTTACCTTTTATCAGGTCCTGACTGCGTACTATGTTTATTATATGAAACGGAATAACGAGAATTGTTTCAAAAAGAGTTAGTGGGTGGGTTTAACGCTGGTTTGAACAGTATTTCAGTTACAGCTCGGCGTCTCAGATTGCCAAAGGAAGAAAGCTACAATATAGGCACGTCTTGGACATTCACTTTGGTGAAACCCACGAGCGCGGGTGTGGAAGGACTGACCAAGAAACATGATGAGGGAGAACTGGTATTCGAACCCACAATCAGATGTCTCTGGAAAAGCAAAGAGATGCAACACTGCAGAGTGAATTGCATTGTCGTAGACAACAAAGACACATGTTCCCCAAATCGTGAATAAAGTGACATCAGATGTGTTGTAAGTGATAAAAGCAGTTGAATCAGTCAGATAGGTGGAATACTGGATAGCAGATATTTTTGCCTCCTTAAATGCTCCTTTATTGACATTCACATCCTGTTAGCAAGTTTGTCTCTTTAAGTTGTTTACAGCAATACAGATTCTGTCCATATGGTGAAACATTGGGTAGGACATCGTTCTGTCAACCTCAGTATATCAAGTTACAATATACTAGTATTTACTTCTGTTTCAGTTAATGCCCAGAACTATCAGCTGACGTCATCATGTGGAGGGTCTGTGCAGGCAGGGGGAAGCTGTACTCTGATGTGTTACACAGGAGAAGCTTCACATACAGCTATACAGTGGCTGAATAGAACTACATTCTACAGAGTAAGTCAGGGTAGCTGCAGCTCCACCTCCCCATCTGTCCCAGCTGACTACACCACCTCCTGCCCCAGCTCCACCAACTACACCCTCACCATCAACAACGCCGTGTACGGCAGAGACAGACTCAGCTGGAGGTGTGACTATCAGTTTGGGGGCAGAGCGAGTAACCAGATACAGATAGATGTTCCAGGTAAGTATGTTTGATGTATGTTTAGTTAAACTACAGTGTGACCATCATTAAAAGGACAAAGGGCGTAACCAGATACAGATGGATGTTCCAGGTAAGTATGTTATGTGTATGTTTAGTTAAACTACAGTGTGACCATCATTAAAAGGACAAAGGGCGTAACCAGATACAGATGGATGTTCCAGGTAAGTATGTTATACGTATGCTTGGCTAAACTACAGTGTGACCATCATTAAAAGGACAAAGGGCGTAACCGGATACAGATGGATGTTCCAGGTAAGTATGTTATACGTATGCTTGGTTAAACTACAGTGTGACCATCATTAAAAGGACAAAGGGCGTAACCAGATACAGATGGATGTTCCAGGTAAGTATGTTATACGTATGCTTGGTTAAACTACAGTGTAACCATCATTAAAAGGACAAAGGGCGTAACCGGATACAGATGGATGTTCCGGGTAAGTATGTTATATGTATGTTTAGTTAAACTAGAGTGTGACCATCGTTATTGGAACATAGAGCATAACCAGATACAGATGGATGTTCCAGGAAAGTATGTTTGATGTATGTTTGGCTAAACTACAGTGTAACCATCATTAAAAGGACAAAGGGCGTAACCGGATACAGATGGATGTTCCAGGTAAGTATTTTATATGTATGTTTAGTTAAACTACAGTGTGACCATCGTTATTGGAACATAGAGCGTAACCAGATACAGATGGATGTTCCAGGTAAGTATGTTATATGTAAGCTTGGTTAAACTACAGTGTAACCATCATTAAAAGGACAAAGGGCGTAACCGGATACAGATGGATGTTCCAGGTAAGTATGTTATATGTATGTTTAGTTAAACTACAGTGTGACCATCGTTATTGGAACATAGAGCATTACCAGATACAGATGGATGTTCCAGGTAAGTATGTAATGTGTTCGTCTTGTTTAACTACAGGGTAACCATCACTGTAAGTTTCAATGTGACATACTGATACAGCTGGTTTCAAAGTGAGATTTACACGCAGTAAATTGCAGGGCATAATAATAATATTTTACAACGTCTGATAATATGATTCCTTTCTTCAAAGACACGCCATACGTCACAGTGGTAGGTACTTAAGGATCACACAAACCGTGATACCTTCACTAGAACCACTTAATATGTAGACAATGTCTCCAACCTACCGCCATATTCCATAAAGCTATGTTATAATTCCAGTTCCTCTGAGCAGTGTTACCATTGCTAGAACCACTACATCTGTCTCCTGTGTCGCTGTCTCCAACCCACCGCCGTCCATGACGCTGTACAGAGACGGGATTAGTGTGACCACCAGCCCAGCAGCAGTGGAGGGAAACACTGGCTGGACAGCCACCATCAACTACCAGCTGACAGGCAACAGTAGGAACTCCCTGTACTACTGCCAGGCATCCAACACACAGACTACCGTCAACTCTACCTATTCCTATCCGGAAAGTAAGTAAATGTATAAATGACCAAAACATCATAAATAAACAGGATACATTGACTGATGCCGATGATATTGACACCAATACAAAGGACTTTATTATACTTTGTTATATACTGTATTTTCATATTAAATGCATGAATTCACTTTCTATACAGTTGCTGTCAGCAGCGTGTCCCTTACAACCATCACATCCGCCAACCAGGAAGTTGGGGCTGCTGAGGGTCAACCGCTGACGTTGACGTGTGCAACCTCGGCCAGCTACCCTGCAGCTACTGTCACGTGGTACAAGAACAGTGTTGAGGTAACAGTGGGGATCTCCAGTAACAGCACCACTGGGGTGGCTGTCCAGACAACCAGTACCGTGACCTTCAACTCTGTGGGGAGGTCAGACCTGGGCCACACAGTCTACTGTAGAGCCACCAACATCCACACCCCCTCCCCAGTACAGTCCGACAATGCCCGGGTGGGAGTGTGGTGTGAGTAACTCTCTACTGGATGTTTGATATATACTTGTCAATGAGTCGATAGGTAGAGCTGAATATTAGCCTCAGCCTTAGTTGGTGCACTGACTTGGATGCCGTTGGTAGCAGTAAGGCAGTCATTCAATCTAATTACTTGACAAAATACCACAACGACTTAAACCTAGTCTCATGGTGTGCCTTGATCACAATTATTTCTCCAGCTAACAGCATGTCAATTAAATATAACGGAGACCACGTTGATGTTGATTAACGATCTATGAACATGCTTTATGGTAAATATTATGGTGTAGCCGCAGGTAATGTACTGTACTAAACTGTATGGTAGTAGTAATACACATAATATTACTGCATTGCAGTCGGACCAGAACAGGTTGATGTCACAATGCCAGACAACGCTGCAGCCTTCGAGAACAGAAACCTGACCCTGACCTGTACTACCACAGTTTATCCCAACCTGACCTTCAACTGGGACTACATTGATGGAACACCTGTAGATGGTAGCACAGGGCCTGTGACAGGATCTTCTACCTGGTGGTCACAGACTCTCACCTTCAGGCCAAATAAAGACAAGACCACAGTGAGATGTCAGGTCAGAAACACCAGAACATCAGCAACACAGACTGGTTCTGCATCAATGGATGTCAAGTGTGCGTGTTTACAATTGATTAATAGCAGTTCAGATTCACATTTGAAGTACATGTGAAGGTTGTAAGATCATTTTAGATACAGTGGCGAGCAAAGTGATATATAAAGATGATATTTCCACTGACTCTTGTATGTATTGTGGACACTGTTTAATGAAAGAAGGTAGTGTACAGTGGATAACACCTACTTAACGATTTCAGATATAGTATTGTCCTCCACTGTCACATCCATGCTTTTTGCATTTCTATATACAGTTACTATCATGGCTGTTCCTGTTTCAGACCCACCGCCGGTCCCTCCTTCCATCACAGAATTTCAGACTCTGATGTTTGAAGGAGACACAGAGACTATCAGCTGTTCGTTGACAGGAGGAAATCCTCTAGCTACTATCACGTGGTCCTGTCCGGGCACTGGATCAGCATCGGTCAGTGACAGTGGTCAGACCAGGACATCTGCTCTCTCCTTCGTTGTCAGCAGGAGTCAGAACAGTCAGCAGTGTCAGTGTCTGGGGGCGTGGCAGTATGGAGGATACAACCAATCTGATGTCAGGACATTCAATGTCAGCTGTGAGTACCTTTATCTGTTTCTGGAGGGATTAATAGGTGCAATTGGTAACTCCCCCTCATTCAGTTAAGCTTGGAGTAAAAAGCCTGTTTGATGTAAATGACACCTTTATCAAGCTCATCACATGATCAAAATACAAAAGTCTGTTTTCAGTAAAAAGAAGTCAATACTTATTTCATATAATACCCATTTTATACTGCAGGTCCAAAAAGCCAGCAACCACTCAAAGCCGAATATAACATCACAGGTGTAATAGCAGGAAGTACGATAGGAACCCTCCTTCTTACCTTGCTGATTGAAGGCCTAGTTCTGATTGTCCTCTATAGGAAGGGGTTCAGGTTTGGAAACATCTTGAAAGGTATGTTGTTAAATATCATGTTTACCTAACAACAGTATTGCACGTAGAGTGAAAAGGTGATTTGTCGATATTTCATTGAAATGTGCCTTCAGGAGATATACATGAATGATATGCGTGAAAGTGAGATTACCTACGCATCTAAATCAGCACTGACTCAGAATGAGCACATACAGTTTGGGAATGTAAATGGAATTGATTATAACACAAACTGTTGTTGATATTTCTTGTATTAAGTCATTGACGTTTCACATTTCATATTCTCCCTTTGCAACATGTTTAATGTGTGTATTACAGGGTACTATATAATGCATTCTCTTCTTTGCAGGAGCTGCTTTACACAAAAGGTAGACTAAATGTATGAATAAAACGTTTTGAAATATTTTCTTTTGTAATAAGGTAGATGTCCTTTAAAATCAGAAAACAAATCATATATTGAAGATGTTCCTTTCCATTATTAATTGCCATAAACAGACCTCTCTTTACTTTTGTAGCACAAGGAATCCCGAAAAAGAAGAAATGGAAAACATAGGATATTCATCCTTGGGTAGGTTGAAGTCAGCAATGTTCGTCAGATAGATTGTTTTGTTCACAAATATGACTGTTTCTACTCCCCCCTAACACCGTTATTGTATGTTCGTACTGATTTGTTACAGATCACGTCAAAAGTCCAGCTCAGTACCCAAGCATGGATAAAGAGGCTTCGGAAAAACAACATTACACACAGTTGAAGATTTATGAGAATACAAACGGTAGATGGATACTTTGACATTTTATATACTATAGCAGTTCTCAGTTGACAAACTCAGTTGAGGTACTGCCAGATCATCGGTGTGCTATTAAACGTTGTGTTACGTTTACACAGATGTGTAACATTTGAATTTGTTCTTTGTAAATGTGTCACGAAACATATTTTCAGTCGAGCCCAAATCAGAGACAAGTACATACGAAGACATGACAGAAGCTCCTCCAGTATCGTACGAGTCCATCAACGCATCTCCATATCAGAACAGCGGCGCTCAATCTCGAGGTAACCATTATTTAGAATATCTATACCCCTGAAAAGAATGAAAGGTTGCATAATATATTGTACACAAGAAGTCATTTAAGTTTCAAAAGGAAACATACGTTTCCTCCTGTGTCCTGATGTACAAAACGTTTACCCTGTCATCATTTGATAACTTGAAATTAGTTTCCGGGTCTTCATTCCATGTGATGCAGTTTCAGATCCTGACTATGGGAAAAAGTAAACAAGCACTGGAAGCGATGATATCACTGGACGGGAAAATACGGTGCGGGAACTGAAAATTATGTTAATCTTTCATATAGTGTACATTTTTACGTCAAAATATGACTGTTATCTTATGGTATTAAATATATTATCTGCTTTGCATTAAATTAACATATATAAGATAGCTACGCGATAAATCGCGAACGACAATAAAGAACGAAGTGTCATTTCTGGAGATTCGAACATGCGCTCGCTACTTGATGACATCGTATATAAGACGGGGGGGGGGGGGAGTGTCTTGTGAGTTGTGCCCCATAGATGAACCTGAGCAACGCAGATAAACGCGATGGCCGAACGATCGCATCCAAAAGCGGGAGAGATGTGACAATGGGTATTGGGAGAAAAGGTACAGATAATCGACGTGAAGATTGATAGAATATACGGGAAATACCCACCTGTGCATAACGTGGACTTGTCTGACATTGCCGAGGGCGGATTATATTGAGAAAGTCACCCCTCATGATTTTTTTCCCGGCATTGTTTTATTGTACGATAAACAACTCCCTCTCGTCGTTTATTTCTTAAATGGGCGGTCGGGTAGCCTTGTGGTTAAAGCGTTCGCTCGTCACGCAAAAGACCCGGGTTCGATTCCCGACATGGGTACAATGTGTGAAGCCCATTTTGGGTGTCCCCGCCGTGATATTGCTGGAATATTGCTAAAAGCGGCCTAAAACCATACTCACTCACTCTGTTTTTCTTAAATACCACGACAGACTCTTATATGAACTTCCAAAAGTCATTAAGACTTATAACAGCGATAATCGCACACGATCATTACTTATTAATCAGATTGCTTGTTATCCAAAACTGTCTGTGAGTCCTGGTTATGCTATTTAACATCCTGCGCGCTCGATAAACTCACACTCCTGACTGATCCTTACGTCAATAGCAGCCAAGTGTGTTGCCGCGACTGTGAATTTACATATTATAATCGTTTGATCGTAAAACGAATTGTTTCGTCGATTTAAGATATTTATATGTCACAAAATGTGAACTAAAGGCAACTTTATGAAGACAAATTTTGCCATAAGTTTTGATTGTCCATACCTTTGAAAGTGGTCTTTATGATAGTTTGATGCTTTGGTGTGCAGGTCTAAAGTGATACGGCTGTCTGTTGACATTTTATGCATGTTGTATCCATTCTCTTTGTGCCTTACTTGTGAGGACCCATATACATGGCTTGACGTTGTATATGATTTAGTATCGCATTTAATTACATATTTTGCTTACCATAGGTTATAAAGAGGCACCTTAATTGCCTTGTTTGTTTTGGATCTAATACTTACAGGAAATAAACAGTGATTCCCACTAAATAAATAGTGTTTAGTTGATGTTTGCCATTCACTTTTGTAGTGAATTAAAGTAACAACTTACTTTTCATAAAATACCCTTGTACGTATACTAGTATCTCATAAGCATGTGGAAATTAATCACTCTCAAATAGTGATAATACCAGGTAGGTCTATCCTTTCACGCTGGTGGCAGTGAAAGGAATTAATTCACTTTAAAATTCATGTATATAATACACCTTATTTCATGTTGAATATATCAATTTCTGCTGCGCCGCTTCATTGTGATGATAGATTTATCTAAAATATGTGTCAGTCTGTTGCGCTGTTATACACTCCAGTGGACATCCTTTGAAGTATTCAAATTCAATTCAAATTAAGCATTTATATAACGCTACCCATCCAGACATACTGCCTGCTCAAGAGCGCTCACTCGTATGCTCTTTTGAAGAGGATGATCTTGATTTTTGATAAAAAGGTGTTGACATCTTCAGATCCCCTGACATCAACGGGCAGTGCATTCAATAGAGTTGCACCTGCTTTTCGGAAGGTTCTGTCACCATATGTTGTTCTGCTGGTTGGTGGAGCAGCAAGCTGTAGTCGGTTTACAGATCTCAGTGTTCGTCCAGGTTGTAAAGGGCATTAAGTTCCTGGGGATAACCCATGGATCAATTTGTAGACAAACATGATCAGCTTGAACACGATCCTGAGTCTCACAGGTAGCCAGTGCAGCTCTTTCAGGACGGGTGTAATGTGTTCAAGCATTGCCGTCCGTGTGACGAGTCTGGCAGCAGTGTTTTGCACACGCTGTGGTCTATCCATAAGATGTTGATTGATACCACACAGCAAGTCTTGTTGTTAAAAAATGCATGGACTAGGCACTTGACTGATGCTGTGTCTAAATATCTTGCTATCTGTCT
>NW_025964270.1:12500-20160 GCF_023055435.1 Haliotis rufescens
ACCACTTCGGTGAAACCCACGAGCACGGGTATGGTGCTGACAAACCTAGAAACATAATCGGGGCGAAGCCGGATTCGAACCCACAATCATAGGTTTCTGGCATGCCCAAGGGACGCAACTCTGCACAGCGAATCGCGGCGCCTTAGACGACTGGGCCACCCGTGCCCCCCATAAAAGGATAACTGCTACATAAAGAAGTTATGAAGATAAGTCATTAATACGCACAAGCAATGTTACAGGTTAGAACGTATCAGATCATAACTAAATGTGTAACTCTCCAGATGGGAATGTGTATTTTTCTCCAGCAAAAATGTGTTCCCTTTTCAGAAAAAAGCTGTCAATGGCGTCCCTTCCTAGCGTATCAACGATTTTGCTTGCAGTTAGTCTCATGAAAGGTATTTCAGGCTTAACATTAAAAGAATAACTGCACAAGTATTAGCAATTAGCATTTCTCCCTGTATATAATTCTTATCTTACATCTGATGTCACGTACACATTGTACGGTGTAACATACTATTATCGAGGAAAGATTGCAGCTGTGATGTTCTTATTCCCATTATCACAAAATATATATGAGTCATGGAAATGTTTTTCAGCTGTTATAAGGACAAGATTGAAAGCTGTAGATAAACCGGATTAGCTCTTACTATGATTCTTGATTTGTCAGCACCATACCCGTGCGCGTCAGAGACTTGTCATACAGAGATCTCGGAAGCCTTGAAATAACTGAAATACTGATTAAAGCAGCGTGCATCCCAAATTGCATTTTGCATCATCTTTAGAGTAACATCAGGAAAAGTCCTATGTGAGTATGTTCCGTGTTTTGCATGTTTATTTCCAGATGTTGAAGGAGCAGTGACAGTATCCGGGTCAGGAGGTACAGGGATACCCAACCTTCAGGCTCTGACACTGAGATGCAACTACACTGTGACACCAGGGGATGTTGTTACTTCATTCACATGGAGGAGGGTGGAGGGCAACTCTCCAGTGAGCATAGTCTCAGGTTCAGTGACTCCCCAGACAGCCAGATTCCTGGACTCCTGGCAGAACAAGGGTGTGTTTGTTGGTGACTACACCTCCTCCCTGGACATCCAGCTGCCTGCCAGTCACGTGACATCCAGCTATTCCGGGACATACAGGTGTGAAGTGACTGGGCTGTCAGATACTGGACAAGTGAATGTCACTGCCTCTGTGTTGAGTAAGTATATGATGGTCATTATTATGGATAGAAGAGTCAATGGGTGACCTCCAATTATGCCAGGAATACCATTTGTTAGATACCAGACACATGGATGGAATTGCCTTTGTTGTGGTGTATGCAAGTTTGTTATTATGAATCTACGTGTGTGTGTGTGTGTGTGTGTGTGGGGAGGGGGGGGGGGGTGGGGGGGGGGGGGGTGGGGGTGGGGTGGGGGGGGGTGGGTGGGGGTGGGGGTGGGGGTGGGGGTGGGGGGGGGGATGTTAAATGCCGCATTCAGCAATATTCCAGCTTTCTGGCGATGGTCAGTAAAGGATCGAGTCTGGAACGGACAATCCAGTGACTGACATCATGAACATCGATACGCGATACGATGACAAGTCAGCGACCCTGGTCACCCGATCCCGTTAGTCGCTTCTTTTCTAAAACAAATGCCTGAATGAATGGGGAAATGTTGGTGTCTATGTTTACAATAAGACAAATTAAAATATCAATAATTTCGAGAAGGCCTGCCTTCCGAATTTTAAATGTTCACACTGTTTCACAAATTTGCTTGAATGGTGAACACATGAATATTTCCAAGGCGAGTGAGAGTGAGTATGGTCTTATGCCGCTGTAAGTAATATTCACGGCGGGGGACACCATAAATGGGCTTCACACATTTTGCTCATGTTGGGAATTGAACCAGGGTCTCCCGCGTGACGAGCGAACGCTTTAACCAATAAGCTACCTTACCGCCCCTTTCCAAGACGAGGGTGGTAGCTTCAACTGGTGTAGGGGCGGTCGGGTAGCCTAGTGGTTAAAGCGTTTGCTCGTCACGCCGATGACCCGGGTTCGATTCCCGACACGGGTACAATGTGTGAAGCCCGTATACAGGTAAATGCATGTGTTAATTCCCTAACTACACTATTTAAATTATTAAGTCCGATGGGCAGATTGTGAGGCACGGATGACCAGCCATCTTCAGCACTGTTGAGCTGCGATCGCGATCTGTTGATCTAGGTATCGAATCGGAAGCGGTGTTAAATTAAGTTTCACCAAGAAAAAATACAGTACTGATCGAAGTGGCGCTACCCATAACTCACTTATTCCTTTATTCAGGAATTATGTTTTACTTATGTGGTGTTTTATGTGTACTTCATATGTTATGTGTTTTGTTATTCTGTATGTTCCCAAGTATGATTATTTTTTGTGCTCCTCTTATTCCTTTATTTTTCCCTATATCAAAATTCTGTATCTCCAATCTGTTTTTGCTTTTATCGTATATTTCTAGTGTAGTTTATCTTACAATTTTCTCTGATATTAAAATATAATTATTAAATCCACACTTTGTGGGTCGTGTAAAATGCATCATTTAAAACGATATTTTGGGGATGATGTAATACCAAATACGCTGTGTACATCCTTTAAACGAGTTGGGTTAGCAGTGTTCCATCTATAACATCTATAAGGAACTTGTCAGATAATACACATGGTGTTTCCGTCAAATGACATATACGAGTATGTAAATATCGCTCTAAATAGTTGATATGGTATAAAAGAACCTCATTCTATAGCTATTTCACACCTGTAATTTATTGATCCCTTAATAAATTCTTCAGCATTCTTTTTTCAATACAATATATGATCATTTGTTATGAATCATTATTAGGAATATGTGTGACATTTATCGCAAAACAAAAGCTCCAAGTTATGTCTTTAAGTATCATGTGATGTGTAAACAGTTATTATTGTATAACATCAAGTGAAAGAACCGTTAAATTGTTGTCGGAACTGCACGAGCTGTATTAACATGAGATACCACATATGAAATGAATATTCGAACAAACAGATGTCCTATCAATATCTGGCCTGCCGTCTAATCGAATCATCCCGTCTCAGGATAGACTGTAGTACCTACACCATGTTCTTTCAGCTATTCCATCAATATCTGGCCTGCCTCCCACCTACACAGTGATCGAGTCATCCCGTCTCAGGATAGACTGTAGTACCTACACCACACCCGGCAACCCTCCAACAACAAGGTACACCTGGATCTATGGTGGTTCTACTGTCAGTACTGGGGCTGTACTTGACAGAAGCAGCATCAGTAGAAGTCAGGGAGGAAGCTACACCTGTGCTGCCAGCAACACTCGGGGGTTTGACTCGGCCTCAGTCAATGTGGATGTACAGTGTGAGTAATTGCGACACCGAAAGTAAATTTGTTTGTTGTTCTTATTGTATAAATTGTATAAATACGATTATTATTATTTTTGTTATTATTATATAAATTGTATATTGAAAAAATCATGCCATAACAGTTTACATAGCAGAGTGGTAGGAGTCATGCATGTTTACTGGATAATAACCAGTGAACGAACATGTCTAATGTTCAACAGCAGTCAATATGGATTTCTTATTTCCATTTTTCAGATTCTCCTTTTATACCTGGACTTCCAACAGTGCAGAATGTCACATAGTTCTCTAATCTAAGGATAGACTGTAGTATCTACACCACACCAGGCAACCCTCCAACAACAAGCTACACCTGGACCTATGGTGGTGCTACTGTCAGTACTGGGGCTGTACTTGATAGAAGCAACACCAACAGGAGTCAGGGGGGAAGCTACACCTGTACTGCCAGTAACACGCTGACACCAAGTGGGGGATCTCAACAAAAGGGAACGGCAGCATTCCAGGTCAATGTGAACGTTCAATGTGAGTCACAAAATTGCATGTTAATTTGTTACAGATTTTATAGGGTACCAAAGCCATATTTCGTATTTCGTTTTAATGGATTATGACCTGGTTTGACAGTATCTCTGTTTAAACAGAATCTGAGGAAACTGTATTTGTAGTTATGTTACTACTTGTAAATTTAAGTGTCACCACTATCTAGGTTGACATGGCTACAATAGCATTATCTATCATACCAAGCAGTTTGCCATGCTAATTACAAGTGCTGGGTAAAGTGTGGACAACAGTTCCATTGTTTGCTTGTTGACAAGTAGTATGTACAATACATATATTTAAATCGTATTTACTATGCAGATATATTATATTTACCATTTAGGTGGACCCGCTTTGGCATATCAGCTGAATCGGCTTATTAACTTTAAATTATCTATTTATTCAATACGACTGCAATATGAATGAACAGTAAAATGTAGCTTTACATGTTCCTCGCACTCCATTACACAGCCAAATCATTGTTTAAAGCAGAGCAAAACGCAGTTCACTCCCTCACAATCCAAATAAATCACAAGCCTCATCACGAGCGTCAAAAGCAGGGAGACAAGCTATATGCGAATTAAATGATGTCTGACAAATTGTCAAGCACTTTCAAGTTGCACTCCTGAGGCAACTCAGTATGACCGCTCAAGGATAACAACAGTTGTTTTGTTCTTGCTACCACAAACACAGCTATTTTTTTTGACAAAACTCCAAAACTTTAATGCAATGTCGATGTGGCTTTAATAATGAATGTTGATGTTGAATTGCTTTTAATAGTGATTCATAAATTAAATATTTCAACGTGATTTCAATGATCATTCTCGATTATCTTCCAAAACAGATTCCACTGGGCGTAAACAACGAATAGCGATGTTTTTTGTATGAATGATATTGTATGATTGTACATAGATTTATGCTTTTGTCATGAATATGGAAATGGGTTTGTTGCCTTTATATAGATGCATATGCAGGTAAGAAGGTTAAATCTCATTTCAAAAGGCTACAATATTTCGATCAAGAGTTGATCCATGAAGTTTCAATTGGCAACACACAATTTGATGTCCATAATCTTTTCATACAATTGTTCATTAATTTGATGTAAACACCGACGTAAGAAACCGAGTTTCTGGTAAACTCCTGAGAAACATAAAAAGAATCACAGCCATGGTTAATTTGCACATGTATACAGAAGCCAGTTTTTTTTGCATTCATTTATTGTTTTGACTGCATATTAGTGACAGAATACATGAATACAAAGTCGCTTGGACCTATTACAGCGAACTATTGATATGCAGACACACCTCTAACGATTGCAACCTTAGCTAGCGGAAGTTAAGGACCTTCTACATTGATCTTTGAATCTGCCTCCCAGACCTAGTCACTACATTTGTTATGATTACCTCAAAACAACCGGGTAATTGTGACTGAGACAATAAATAGCCTTCACCTTTGGACTGACTTATGGTCAATCAATGTGTTATCAAATATTGTAATTGATTTGTGGGGTAGTTCATATGAAAACAACCTGCTATTCAAAGGATGATATTGTTCAGGGTACTGAAAGCTCAAAACGGTGTCACTGAAGAGTACACGGTCACATACTGTATATACTATCCAGGATCTGTATATTTTTCCCCCTGGTACATCGCCAATAAACGGGATAGTCAGTAATGCATTTGCACCACACTGACTGCTATAATACTTAACAGGTCAATTTGTGCTATGTTACATGTCTCCTGGAACCAGGGAAATATATCTAGATAACATGTTTTTCTACAAAAAGGGTTCTACTTAGGTAAGGTAAGGTAAGGTAATAAATGGTTTGGTATCACTGCGTAGTTTTGAACATTGTGACGGGTCATCTTTTGATATCAACCATTGAGGGACCGCGTACTGCCCAACACACACACCCTATCCATATTCATGAAAAATGTCTGCTTAAACAATGCTGTTTATGAATTATTGTCAAATAGAGATGATACCTTGTGTTCGTGAAATATTGAGCGTACCCAGGCCCACCGGTGGCATCCGTTACAAACACATGCACGTTAATTGTTTACCTGAAAAATTAGGGGCTCATATGCTGCTTGTTAAAATCGGGAATTATATGGGGTATCGTTTTTGTCACATTACATTTGGAAATGTCCTATGCATGTCGACCATAAAAAATTTGAATGCTTTACTGAGGTGAGGTGAGGTGAGGTGAAATGGGGTTTATCGTCGCGCCCAAGATTATTGCATTTATATAGCGACATGCATGCACGTGGATGTATGTGTGTGGCTGCTTGTACTAGTCTGGACTGATGCCGATTTATAGTGCTAGCACACTGAAATACCATGCCGCAGTTTAACATGAATACCCCACTCAGACACAGTATACTGACTCCGAGCCGACCAGTCCTTGTTTGAGCCACTTAATGCCGAGCGCCAGACAGGGTAACAACAAGTAACGTCCATCTTTTAACGTCTTTTGGTATGACGCGGCTAGGGATCGAACCCCAGACCTTCCGCTCTCCGGGCGGACGCTCTACCATCCTCTTACACAGATCATGTTTGAAAGCCCTTAAAAGTTGGGAAATGTAGACATCAAAGGCTAGAGCTGATGAAATTTGTCATCCCATCTTGTCGTACACTGCTCACCATTCAGAAAGAAAAAACACGCTGTAAATATTGGTCTCACAAGCAAACCTCAATAATGGATTTGTTCACATACCTTTTCGGGTGTTCACATGCCCGTGGTAAGGCTCACAAAAAAGTCAAAAGTCAATGACTGAGTGTTTATTATGCATTAAGTTCTACACAACTTCCTTCCATGACAAATGTGTATTATACATAGGAAAATATTGACAGTGTAATGTTAAGAATTTGTCCTGGTCACTTGCCGAAAATATCCAGTTGGTGCAGGGCGCTTCATAAGGCAACTTGAATATTTGATCATGTATTTGAAAATGACCTATATATGCTTTCCTTACTTGTCCACTTGCAGTCAGTATACAGGAGTCCAATATCGTTTATTACATAAACGTTGATCCTACATATTCCAGAATATATCATAGTCTGCATTGTTGCAGTATTTTCCAAAATATAACGCAAAGGTAAACCCAGAAGTCGGTATGCACGGGCCTAAGTTGTGAAATCAGTAAATGATCTCAATAAATAATCAAGTTGTTTTTGTAACATTTCTGGTGCGTTTTCAATGCTGTTCAGTATATATTTTTAATGGCAACTTTAAAAAAAACAAAACATTCGCTTGTGCGAATATATTTTAACAAACAGTTTTAGATGTTCAAACATTAACTAAACTAAATTAGTTTTACATAACTCTCCCCCTTCAAGACAAGAAAATCTGAATGTAGTGAAAAAAAGAAAAAAGGAGAAAGTTTACATACATACAAAACGTCAAAGCTAAAGAAAAACCAGTCTCGGTTTTCTAACAAAATAGATTCAGTTGGGTGTAAAAAGAAAAGTAGACGGCGAAAATTATCCGAATTGATCACTGAAAATCAGTGACACAATGTGTTTGCAAAAACGGGTACAAATGTCCTGACCAACCGGTAGAACCCGCCACTGACACAATTTGCACAACAAAATGTGTTTGTTGCCTGACACCACACAGCAGTTATACAGCGTGTAAACAAATAACATACTGTACTATTAAAAAGACATTAAACACATGCCTCTTTTAGTATTAGCAAAACTGCCTTCGTGTACTGATCCAATCAACTGACTCTAAAAGTCACTGACACTAAT
>NW_025964271.1:0-20136 GCF_023055435.1 Haliotis rufescens
CAGCCAGTTCATCTCGTACTTCCTTTGCATTGCTTGCATTTCCCACTGCCATTCAACTTGACCTTCTGTCATAACATAATCAGCCAGCTCATCTCGTACTTCCCTTGCATTGCTTGCATATCCCACTGCCATTCAACTTGACCTTCTGTCATAACATATGCATTGCTTGCATATCCCACTGCCATTCAACTTGACCTTCTGTCATAACATAATCAGCCAGCTCATCTCGTACTTCCCTTGCATTGCTTGCATATCCCACTGCCATTCAACTTGACCTTCTGTCATAACATAATCAGCCAGCTCATCTCGTACTTCCCTTGCATTGCTTGCATATCCCACTGCCATGCAACTTGACCTTCAGTCATAACATAATCAGCCAGCTCATCTCGTACTTCCCTTGCATTGCTTGCATATCCCACTGCCATTCAACTTGACCTTCTGTCATAACATAATCAGCCAGCTCATCTCGTACTTCCCTTGCATTGCTTGTATATCCCACTGCCATTCAACTTGACCTTCTGTCATAAAATAATCAGCCAGTTCATCTCGTACTTCCCTTGCATTGCTTGCATATCCCACTGCCATTCAACTTGACCTTCTGTCATAACATAATCAGCCAGCTCATCTCGTACTTCCTTTGCATTGCTTGCATTTCCCACTGCCATTCAACTTGACCTTCTGTCATAACATAATCAGCCAGCTCATCTCGTACTTCCCTTGCATTGCTTGCATATCCCACTGCCATTCAACTTGACCTTCTGTCATAACATAATCAGCCAGCTCATCTCGTACTTCCCTTGCATTGCTTGCATATCCCACTGCCATTCAACTTGACCTTCTGTCATAACATAATCAGCCAGCTCATCTCGTACTTCCCTTGCATTGCTTGCATATCCCACTGCCATTCAACTTGACCTTCTGTCATAAAATAATCAGCCAGTTCATCTCGTACTTCCCTTGCATTGCTTGCATATCCCACTGCCATTCAACTTGACCTTCTGTCATAACATAATCAGCCAGCTCATCTCGTACTTCCTTTGCATTGCTTGCATATCCCACTGCCATTCAACTTGACCTTCTGTCATAACATAATCAGCCAGCTCATCTCGTACTTCCCTTGCATTGCTTGCATATCCCACTGCCATTCAACTTGACCTTCTGTCATAACATAATCAGCCAGCTCATCTCGTACTTCCTTTGCATTGCTTGCATTTCCCACTGCCATTCAACTTGACCTTCTGTCATAACATAATCAGCCAGCTCATCTCGTACTTCCCTTGCATTGCTTGCATATCCCACTGCCATTCAACTTGACCTTCTGTCATAACATAATCAGCCAGCTCATCTCGTACTTCCCTTGCATTGCTTGCATATCCCACTGCCATTCAACTTGACCTTCTGTCATAACATAATCAGCCAGCTCATCTCGTACTTCCTTTGCATTGCTTGCATTTCCCACTGCCATTCAACTTGACCTTCTGTCATAACATAATCAGCCAGCTCATCTCGTACTTCCCTTGCATTGCTTGCATATCCCACTGCCATGCAACTTGACCTTCTGTCATAACATAATCAGCCAGCTCATCTCGTACTTCCCTTGCATTGCTTGCATATCCCACTGCCATTCAACTTGACCTTCTGTCATAACATAATCAGCCAGCTCATCTCGTACTTCCCTTGCATTGCTTGCACATCCCACTGCCATTCAACTTGACTTTCAGTCATAACATAATCAGCCAGCTCATCTCGTACTTCCCTTGCATTGCTTGCATATCCCACTGCCATTCAACTTGACCTTCTGTCATAACATAATCAGCCAGTTCATCTCGTACTTCCCTTGCATTGCTTGCATATCCCACTGCCATTCAACTTGACCTTCTGTCATAACATAATCAGCCAATTCATCTCGTACTTCCCTTGCATTGCTTGCATTTCTGTTCCCACCCTGCTGCATGAAACCTCGCACGGCACCTTGATCATTAGCTGCACCATGCTGGTTGTTATAGACAGGATCAGAGTTAGCTTTAAGGAAGTTATGTAAAGCAAAGCTTGCCAAGACAACCGCACTGGCTACTTCTGGTGACACTTGTAGTGGTTGTTGAAATACACAGAATCTGCTGACAAGAAAACCAAAAGCATTTTTTCAGATACTTTCCTTGCCCTTGATAGCCTGTAATTAAAGATCTTGTTCTCATGAGATAAATCCCTCAAGGGATAAGGCTTCATCAAGTGAGGCTTTAGTTGTAAGGCATCATCTCCCACAACAACGCTGGGAACTAATTCATGACGGCCCTCCAAGGTGGTGGGTGCTGGAATGTTTAGGGTGTGATGCTGTAGTGCACGGCAAAGCTGAGAATTAGCATAAACAGCTGCATCTCCATCTCTGCCATTGGCTCCTACATCTACCAATACATAGATAGACGGATATTAACGCTAGCGTCTCTTCATCACTTGATGAATCCATGTTGCCGAGAAATTCATGAAAATGTCGCGAAATACGAGTTGTATGCGACTCCAAATACTACACAAAAACCAAAGTTACGATCTTTATTGTCACTACAAATCGTATGCTACAAGTTGTTACTACAAATCGTATGCTGCAAGTTGTCACTACAAATCGTATGCTACAAGTTGTCACTACAAATCGTATGCTACAAGTTGCTACTACAAATCGTATGCTACAAGTTGCTACTACAAATCGTATGCTGCAAGTTGTCACTACAAATCGTATGCTACAAGTTGTCACTACAAATCGTATGCTACAAGTTGCTACTACAAATCGTATGCTACAAGTTGTCACTACAAATCGTATGCTACAAGTTGTCACTACAAATCGTATGCTACAAGTTGCTACTACAAATCGTATGCTACAAGTTGTTACTACAAATCGTATGCTACAAGTTGTCACTACAAATCGTATGCTACAAGTTGCTACTACAAATCGTATGCTACAAGTTGTCACTACAAATCGTATGCTACAAGTTGCTACTACAAATCGTATGCTACAAGTTGTTACTACAAATCGTATGCTACAAGTTGTTACTACAAATCGTATGCTACAAGTTGCTACTACAAATCGTATGCTACAAGTTGCTACTACAAATCGTATGCTACAAGTTGTCACTACAAATCGTATGCTACAAGTTGCTACTACAAATCGTATGCTACAAGTTGCTACTACAAATCGTATGCTACAAGTTGTCACTACAAATCGTATGCTACAAGTTGCTGCTACAAATCGTATGCTACAAGTTGCTACTACAAATCGTATGCTACAAGTTGCTACTACAAATCGTATGCTACAAGTTGCTACTACAAATCGTATGCTACAAGTTGCTACTACCAATGGTATGCTACAAGTTGCTACTACAAATCGTATGCTACAAGTTGTTACTACAAATCGTATGCTACAAGTTGTCACTACAAATCGTATGCTACAAGTTGCTACTACAAATCGTATGCTACAAGTTGTCACTACAAATCGTATGCTACAAGTTGCTACTACAAATCGTATGCTACAAGTTGTTACTACAAATCGTATGCTACAAGTTGTTACTACAAATCGTATGCTACAAGTTGCTACTACAAATCGTATGCTACAAGTTGCTACTACAAATCGTATGCTACAAGTTGTCACTACAAATCGTATGCTACAAGTTGCTACTACAAATCGTATGCTACAAGTTGCTACTACAAATCGTATGCTACAAGTTGTCACTACAAATCGTATGCTACAAGTTGCTGCTACAAATCGTATGCTACAAGTTGCTGCTACAAATCGTATGCTACAAGTTGCTACTACAAATCGTATGCTACAAGTTGCTACTACAAATCGTATGCTACAAGTTGCTACTACAAATCGTATGCTACAAGTTGCTACTACCAATCGTATGCTACAAGTTGCTACTACAAATCGTATGCTACAAGTTGCTACTACAAATCGTATGCTACAAGTTGCTACCACAAATCGTATGCTACAAGTTGCTACTACAAATCGCACCGTGAGAACGCACCTTACTCTAAGCGACGCGCCCATGGTGAACGCATCATATTGATGACGTCATCCACACCATTTTTGACGTCATATACACATCAGTGTTGATGTGAGATACCAAGCTCCTTCCCAGCGCTTGACACCTTCGTTACACTCTCGGTAACATCGCTGCCACCAATGTGGGCGCGGCCATTACAAGACTCTTGAAATTTGCCCTCTAACCCCGTATGTAGTAACGTTTATACTTTTGTTAATGTCTTTGGGAATGCCATCATATTTCATTTTGAAAAGGTTTAGTATAGAGAGCTCCGCGAACGGACATATCGCTGTGAGGAGCTTGGTGAGATTCGTCATATTGACGTCATTAACCGTGTATGAGGTGACGGACTCTGACGGAGCCGACGTTGCCGACGTTGTTTATCTCAACTTCTTCGACTTCAGCGACTACAGAGCGGTGTTTTACATCACCAGTGAGTGAGTGAGTTGTGTTTAACGCCGCTTTTAACAGTATTCCAGTTATATCGCGGCACGTCAGCTTAATGTGGGAGGAAAGCCCGAAGTGATGCAGGTCTCAGACGTTTACCACTTCGTTGAAACCTAGAAACATAATCGGGGCGAACCGGGATTCGAACCCACAATCATAGGTTTCTGGCGTGCCCAAGGGACGCAACTCTGCACAGCGAATCGCGGCGCCTTAGACTACTGGGCCACCCGCGCCCCCTACACCACCAGTGACTTCCACAACGCTTGCCAAGACAAAGCTCCGAGGACACCGCAATACGGATACCGTCTCTCGCTTGATAAGATTGATATTCATATGTAGCCAAAGCCCAGTGTGCAGTTTTCTTCAAATAGACAGGATGTATACTGAACAACAAAAGTTCCTGTGACATTGAATAAGATTTAATGCAAAGTTATGTTTTTTACCAAATCTGAAACAAATTCGGTTTGCAACAGATGAAAAACTCCTGAAAGTGTTCAAATGTTTTAATTTGCCATATTGACTTCAGAAAATGCGTGATTTCATAAACAAACATGAACATGGCAAAATGTCAATTTACAAATCAATAGCGTGTGTGTCCGCCTCTGGTTGCGATGAACGCAACACATCTTCGTCACATGGAAAGGACCAGGCGTCGCACAAAGTCCTGTGGGATATCTGTCCATATCTGCTGGATCATGTTTCGAAGTTCCTGGAGTGTCTGTGGAACACGTGGTTGACGTCGAATGTGCCGATCCATTTCATTCCACATGTGCTCGATTGGTGAGAGATCAGGGGAGCGAGCCGCCCAGGGGATGACATTCACGTTGTTTTGTTGAAGAGGATCCTGAACAAGTCGAGCAATATGAGGCCAGGTGTTGTCATGTTGAAAGGTAATGCCTGGGCCATGACGACGCAAAAACGGTAGAACAACAGGGCCTATGATCTCGTCGCGGTAGCGCATTGAGATTTCCCTCTACCACTATTAAACGGGTCCTCTGTCTTGCTGTAATCCCACCCCATACCATAACGCTGCCGCCCCCGAACCGATCTTCTTCCATGACACAATGATTGACGTAACGTTCACCTCGACGTCGGTACACTCGAATCCGTCCATCGCTGTGACTGAGGTGAAAACGAGACTCGTCAGTAAATAGAACTTGTCCCCATTGCATGGCCGTCCAGCGTAGACGTAATAATTGCGTAATTTTGTTGTTTTCCGAGTGGTTGTTGTCAGCACGATGCTAAACAATGCATATGGAATCCCGTTAACGCACATGTATTTATGCCCATTCTTGGGTAGTGAAATGCATGGGGCGTGCATAAAAGTCAACTTTTGCATGGAATGCATGCTTTTCTGTAGCAGTTGCGTTTTTGTGACTTGATTCCATACATGTACTACAATATTGAAAACCAAACTTTAAATTTGAAAAATACACTTAAATATTGGTGTCACAGGAACTTTTGTTGTTGAGTATACTCCCTATCGTAGCGTTAATCTTGGCATCGACTTTGTCACTGTCAGACAGTTTGGGTGTGATGTGGTCTAATCTGTGGAGGTGGTCTAATCCATGGAGGTGGTCTAATCCATGGAGGTGGTCTAATCAATGGAGGTGGTCTAATCAATGGTTGGGTGGTTGGTTGGTTGTTTAACCCCGCACTCAGCAATATTCCAGCTATATGAAGGCTGTCTGTAAACAATCGAGTCTGGACCAGACAATCCAGTGATTTATATCATGAGCATCTATCCACGCAATTGGGATCGATGACATGCATCAACCAGGTCAGCGAACCTGACCACCCGATTCCGTTAGTCGCCATTTACGACAAGCATTGTCACCTTTTACGGCAAGCATGGGTTACTGAAGACCTATTCTACCCCGGAATTTTTACGGGTCTCTAAGCAATGGAGGTGGTCTTATCAGTGGAGGTGGTCTAATCAATGGATGTGGTCTAATCAATGGATGTGGTCTAATCAAAGGAGGCGGTCCAATCAATGGATGTGGTCTAATCAATGAATATGGTCTAAGCAATGGAAGCGGTCTAATCAGTGGAGGTGGTCTAATCAGTGGATGTGGTCTAATCAATAGATGTTGTCTAATCAATGGACACGGTCTAATCAATGGATGTGGTCTTATCCATGGAGGCGGTCTTATCAATGGATGTGGTCTAATCAATGGAGGCTGTCTAACCAATGGAGGCGGTCTTATCCATGGAGGCGGTCTAATCAATGGATGTGGTCTAATCCATGTAGGTGGTCTAATCCATGGATGTGGTCTAATCAATGCAGGTGGTCTAATAAATACAGGTGGTCTAATCAATGGAAGAGGTCTAATCAATGGAGGCGGTCTAATCCATGGAGGTGGTCTAATCAATGGAGGCGGTCTAATCAATGCAGGTGGTCTAATCAATGGAAGAGGTCTAACCCATGGAGGCGGTCTAATCCATGGAGGTGGTCTAATCAATGGTGGCGGTCTAATCAATAGATGTGGTCTAATCAATGAAGGTGGTCTAATCAATGGAGGTGGTCTAATCCTTGGAGGCGGTCTAATCAATGAAGGTGGTCTAATCCTTGGAGGCTGTCTAATCAGGGGAGGTGGTCTAATCAATGGATGTGGTCTAATCCATGGAGGCGGTCTAAACAATGGAGGTGGTCTAATCCTTGGAGGCGGTCTAATCAGGGGAGGTGGTCTAATCAATGGATGTGACGTCAGCTTCATCCCCCACTGACGACAGCTTCACCCCCCTACTGACGACAGCTTCATCCCCCACTGACTACAGCTTCATTCCCCACTGACTACAGCTTCATCCCCCACTGACTACAGCTTCACCCCCACCCCCCCACTGACGACCTGTTCATCTCCCACTGACTACAGCTTCATCCGCCACTGACTACAGCTTCACCCCCACCACCCCCCCACTGACGACCTGTTCATCCCCCACTGACTACAGCTTCATCCCCCACTGACTACAGCTTCATCCCCCACTGACTACAGCTTCATCCCCCACTGACTACAGCTTCACCCCCACCCCCCCACTGACGACCTGTTCATCCCCCACTGACTACAGCTTCATCCCCCACTGTCGACAACTTCAACCCCCCTGATGACAGCTTCACCCCCAATGACTACAGCTTCACCCCCCACTGATTACAGCTTCATCCCCCACTGACGACAGCTTCATCCCCCACTGAATACAGCTTCATCCCCCACTGACTACAGCTTCACCCCCCACTGACTACAGCTTCACCCCCACCGCCCCACTGACGACCTGTTCATCCCCCACTGACTACAGCTTCATCCCCCACTGACTACAGCTTCATCCCCCACTGACTACAGCTTCAACCCCCCCCCCCCCCCCACACACACACACACTGACGACCTGTTCATCCCCCACTGACTACAGCTTCATCCCCCACTGTCGACAACTTCACCCCCACTGATGACAGCTTCACCCACACTGACTACAGCTTCATCTCCCACTGATGACAGCTTCATCCCCACTGATGACATCTTCACCCCCCACTAATGACATCTTCACCCCCCACTGATGACAGCTTCACCCCCCACTGATGACAGCTTCATCCCCCATTGACGACAGCTTCATCCCTCACTGATGACAGCTTCACCCCCCACTGATGACAGCTTCATCCCCCACTGATGACAGCTTCATCCCTCACTGATGACACCTTCATCCCCCACTGACGACAGCTTCATCCCCCACTGACGACAGCTTCATCCCCCACTGACGACAGCTTCATCCCCCACTGACTACAGCTTCATCCCCCACTGACGACAGCTTCATCCCCCACTGACTACAGCTTCATCCCCCACTGACGACAGCTTCATCCCCCACTGACGACAGCTTCACCCCCCACTGACTACAGCTTCATCCCCCTCTGACGTCAGCTTCACCCCCACTGATGACAGCTTCACCCCCAACTGACGTCAGCTTCACCCCCCACTGATGACAGCTTCATCCCCAATGATGACATCTTCACCCCCCACTGATGACATCTTCACCCCCCACTGATGACAGCTTCATCCCCACTGATGACATCTTCACCCCCCACTGATGACATCTTCATCCCCCACTGATGACAGCTTCATCCCCCACTGATGACATCTTCACCCCCCACTGATGACAGCTTCACCACCCACTGATGACAGCTTCATCCCCCACTGACGACAGCTTCATCCCTCACTGATGACAGCTTCACCCCCCACTGATGACAGCTTCATCCCCCACTGATGACAGCTTCATCCCTCACTGATGACACCTTCATCCCCCACTGACGACAGCTTCATCCCCCACTGACGACAGCTTCATCCCCCACTGACGACAGCTTCATCCCCCACTGACTACAGCTTCATCCCCCACTGACGACAGCTTCATCCCCCACTGACTACAGCTTCATCCCCCACTGACGACACCTTCATCCCCCACTGACGACAGCTTCATCCCCCACTGACTACAGCTTCATCCCCCACTGACGTCAGCTTCACCCCCACTGATGACAGCTTCACCCCCAACTGACGTCAGCTTCACCCCCCACTGATGACAGCTTCATCCCCAATGATGACATCTTCACCCCCCACTGATGACATCTTCACCCCCCACTGATGACAGCTTCATCCCCACTGATGACATCTTCACCCCCCACTGATGACATCTTCAGCCCCCACTGATGACATCTTCACCCCCCACTGATGACAGCTTCACCCCCAACTGACGTCAGCTTCACCCCCCACTGATGACAGCTTCATCCCTACTGATGACATCTTCACCCCCCACTGATGACAGCTTCACCCCCCACTGACGATATCTTCACCCCCCACTGACGACATCTTTACCCCCCACTGACGACACCTTCATCCCCCACTGACGACAGCTTCATCCCCCACTGACGACAGCTTCATCCCCCACTGACGACAGCTTCACCCTCCCCTGATGACAGCTTCACCCCCCACTGATGACAGCTTCATCCCTCACTGACGACAGCTTCATCCCTCACTGACGACAGCTTCATCCCCCACTGACGACACCTTCATCCCCCACTGACGACACCTTCATCCCCCACTGACGACAGCTTCATCCCCCACTGACGACAGCTTCATCCCCCACTGACTACAGCTTCATCCCCCACTGACGACAGCTTCACCCCCCACTGACTACAGCTTCACCCCCCACTGACGACAGCTTCATCCTCCACTGACGACAGCTTCATCCCCCACTGACGACAGCTTCATCCCCCACTGATGACACCTTCATCCCCCACTGACGACCGCTTCACCCCCCACTGACGACAGCTTCACCCCCCACTGATGACAGCTTCATCCCCCACTGACGACCGCTTCATCCCCCACTGACTACAGCTTCAACCCCCACTGACGACAGCTTCACCCCCCACTGATGACAGCTTCACCCCCCACTGACGACAGCTTCATCCCCCACTGACGACAGCTTCATCCCCCACTGACTACACCTTCACCCCCCACTGACGACAGCTTCATCCCCCACTGACTACAGCTTCATCCCCCACTGACTACAGCTACATCCCCCACTGACGACACCTTCACCCCCTACTGACGACACCTTCATCCCTCACTGACGACACCTTCAACCCCCACTGACGACAGCTTCACCCCCCACTGACGACAGCTTCATCCCCCAATGACTACAGCTTCATCCCCCACTGACGACACCTTCATCCCCCACTGACGACAGCTTCATCCCCCACTGACGACAGCTTCATCCCCCACTGACGACAGCTTCATCCCCCGCTGACTACAGCTTCATCCCCCACTGACGACACCTTCATCCCTCACTGACTACAGCTTCATCCCCCACTGACTACAGCTTCATCTCCCACTGACGACACCTTCATCCCTCACTGACGACAGCTTCATCTCCCACTGACTACAGCTTCATCCCCCACTGACGACACCTTCATCCCCCACTGACGACACCTTCATCCCCCACTGACGACAGCTTCATCCCCCACTGACGACACCTTCATCCCCCACTGATGACACCTTCATCCCCCACTGACTACAGCTTCATCCCCCGCTGACTACAGCTTCATTCCCCACTGACTACAGCTTCATCCCCCACTGACGACACCTTCATCCCTCACTGACGACACCTTCATCCCTCACTGACGACACCTTCATCCCTCACTGACGACACCTTCATCCCTCACTGACGACACCTTCATCCCCCACTGACGACACCTTCATCGACTGAATCTTCAGTGACTGACGATCTCTAGCCCATTTTTAGATTGTGTTGTTCTCTAACACTTATTATCTTTTAATATTCCTTACTAGTTTTAAATCTGTCATATTCTAGTTATTGTACTGCTTGCAGCCGGAGTACATCACGTGACCACCATGGCTAATCAAGTGTGAAATGTGCATATACCGTTGCAGGCGAAGGAACTCGCCAAGATGGCGGGAGATGGGAACAGCGGTACCTCGCTGCGTTTTCTCGGGCACTACGGAACATGTCTTGCACGAGGTGATCACAGGATCAGCTGATGTAGGGCACCATTAACAGTACCCCATCCACGGCTTCCTAACCCAAACACTAACTCCTTCCGTCTGTGTAATAACTGTGTTATCACTTCAGCCTGTCTAGTGTGATCTAAAGTCACTTCTTCAGACACTAGTGTCAGTCTTACATTCACACCCCCCTCTGTGTTTTAACTGGTACACCCGCTTCCCCCGTCTGTGTAAAAACAGTGTTATCACTTCAGCCTGTCTAGTGTGATCTATAGTCACTTCTTCAGACACTAGAGTCAGTCTTACATTCACACCCCCCTCTGTGTTTTAACTGGTACACCCGCTTCCCCCGTCTGTGTAATAACAGTGTTATCACTTCAGCCTGTCTAGTGTGATCTATAGTCACTTCTTCAGACACTAGAGTCAGTCTTACATTCACACCCCCCTCTGTGTTTTAACTGGTACACCCGCTTCCCCCGTCTGTGTAATAACAGTGTTATCACTCCAGCCTGTCTAGCGTGATCTATAGTCACTTCTTCAGACACTAGTGTCAGTCCTACATTCACACCCCCCTCTTTGTTTAAACTGGTACACCCGCTTCCTCCGTTTGTGTCGTACTCCCCCGTACTCCCGAGTACGGGATCTAACATGGTTGCAGTTCAGAGAAATTTGACAGCAAATGAACCAAATCCTTCCACCTTACCTACTTCCAATCATTGACCGCCAGAGGGAGCTGTTTCAACAGGACAACGCTCCACCGCACACAGCAAGTGTCACGGCAGACTACCTTTTTAATGCCAACATCAACGTTTTGCCCTGGCCGTCGAGATCTTCAGATCTCAACCCAATGGAACACCTCTGTGATGAACTAGATCGACGTGAACGCCAACGTCAGACCACGCCGCACATACTCCCAGAATTCCGCAGGACAGAATTCGTACACTTCTCCAGTCAGTGCCGAGGAGATGCAGAGCCGTGATTGCTGCCCGGGGCGGTCACACGAGACACTGAGTTCAGCGCCACCTTGTGGCCTTATGTGACATGACAATGAACAGTCTTCAATGCCCTTGTACAACGGCAACATGTGACTATCGAGCTCCAAAATTTCATATTTGTATCTATGATATTAAATTAAATATATCGATTTTATTAGGTACAATAAATTTACAAAAAATCTTCTTGTTCCTTTCATGTTTTGAAGAGTATAAACCAGCAGTAGTGCTCACTAGCAGAGTAGTCAATAACACATTGATGGGGTACTTAGAAACAAAATAATGTTGCTCCAAATATTATTTTCTTTTTTTGAAAAAAGGAGCATTACCATTGACCATTTGGTTAGACGAGAAACATTTCTGAAAAATGCTTTCATCAATAAACAACACACCATGTCTTTATGGTTAGATTTAGAAAAAAGTGTACGATATGTCCTGGGAAAATGAAAGAGTTTCATGGTTGAGAGGCTGATTGCCAATTTTATATCACACTTTTTAACAGAAAGGCATTTCCAGGTCAGTGAGGGATCATGTTGACGATCAAGATCAGGGTGCCCCTTCAAGGTAGCAGACACGTGAAGATCTGGGTTAGATTGGTCTTCAGCAACCCATGCTTGCCGTAAAAGGCGACTATGCTTGTCATAAGAGGTGACTAACGAGATCGTCTGCTCAGGCTCGCTGACTTGGTTGATGCATGTCATCATATCCCAATTGCATGGATTGTCTGGCCCAGACCCGATTATTTACACACCGCCGTCATATAGCTGGAATATTGTGTGGCGTTAAACAACAAACAAACAAACAACAAACGAAACACAAGGTAGCATAGTTAGTAAGGTTGTTTAGTGTTACAATTAATAGTTTTTCTGAAGTATCAAATGACTGTTTATTGATCATTATTTGTCGATAAGTTTAATATATCAGGTTGAGGGAAACAATCACAGGATTGTGTGGAACACTATAATCCACATAGTGACACACAGGGAGCGGGCACTCCCAGTCAAGCTGTCAAGGGAGCCAAAGTGTTGGGAATCCTATTTGATCATCATCTTATTTCTTACCCAACTCACTCACTCACTCACTCACTCACTCACACACTCTTACCACATATCAAATATCTTACAACAAAATGTCTGTAGGCACTGAATGTATTAAAAGTTGTTTCCAATTCCAAGCGGGGAGGTGATCACGCGACTGCCATTCACTTGTAGAGATCCGTACTAAACTCGATTATGGCTCCATCATTTATACTGGTGCCTGCAAATAGAACCATGTATTACTTGATCCAGTAATCACCTTGTATTACTTGATCCAATACATCACCTGGTATTACTTGATCCAGTAATCACCTTGTATTACTTGATCCAGTAATCACCTGGTATTACTTCATCCAATACATCACCTGGTATTACTTGATCCAATACATCACCTTGTATTACTTGATCCAATACATCACCTGGTATTACTTGATCCAATACATCACCTTGTATTACTTGATCCAGTAATCACCTGGTATTACTTGATCCAATACATCATCAGGTATTACTTGATCCAGTAATCACCTGGTATTACTTGATCCAATACATCACCTGGTATTACTTGATCCAATACATCACCTTGTATTACTTGATCCAGTAATCACCTGGTATTACTTGATCCAATACATCACCTTGTATTACTTGATCCAGTAATCACCTGGTATTACTTGATCCAATACATCACCTGGTATTACTTGATCCAGTAATCACCTGGTATTACTTGATCCAATACATCACCTGGTATTACTTGATCCAGTAATCACCTTGTATTACTTGATCCAGTAATCACCTTGTATTACTTGATCCAGTAATCACCTGGTATTACTTGATCCAATACATCACCTTGTATTACTTGATCCAGTAATCACCTGGTATTACTTGATCCAATACATCACCTTGTATTACTTGATCCAGTAATCACCTGGTATTACTTGATCCAGTAATCATCTGGTATTACTTGATCCAGTAATCACCTTGTATTTCTTGATCCAGTAATCACCTGGTATCACTTGATCCAATACTCAGCTGGTATTACTTGATCCAGCAATCACCTGGTATCACTTGATCCAATAATCAGCTGGTATTACTTGATCCAATTACTACCTGGTATTACTTGATCCAGTAATCACCTGGTATTACTTGATCCAGTAATCACCTGGTATTACTTGATCCAATACATAACCTGGTATTACTTGATCCAAAACATGACCTTGTATTACTTGATCCAGTAATCACCTTGTATTACTTGATCCAATACATCACCATATTTTACTTGATCCAATACATCACCCTGTATTACTTGATCCAATACATCACCTTGTATTACTTGATCCAGTAAAAACATCACCTTGTACTACTTGATCCAATACATCATCAGGTATTACGTGATCCAATACATCACCTGGTATTACTTGATCCAATACATCACCTGGTATTACTTGATCCAGTAATCACCTTGTATTACTTGATCCAATACATCACCTGGTATTACTTGATCCAGTAATCACTTTGTATTATTGGATCCTATACATCACCTGGTATTACTTGATCCAGTAATCACCTTGCATTACTTGATCCAATACACCACCTTGTATTACTTGATCCAATACATCACCTGGTATTACTTGATCCAATACATCACCTGGTATTACTTGATCCAATACATCACCTGGTATTACGTGATCCAATACATCACCTAGTATTACGTGATCCAATACATCCCCATCTATTGCTTGATCCAATACATCACCCTGTATTACTTGATCCAATACATCACCTGGTATTACTTGATCCAATACACCACCTGGTATTACGTGATCCAATACATCCCCATCTATTGCTTGATCCAATACATCCCCATCTATTACTTGATCCAATACATCACCTGGTATTACTTGATCCAATACATCACCTGGTATTAAATGATCCAATACATCACCTGGTATTACTTGATCCAATACATCACCTGGTATTACTTGATCCAATACATCACCTTGAGGCCGATGAGCCGTAAACTATATTTACACAAATCAATATTCAGATGAATCCAATCCTGAATAGAACTGTGTGTGTTTAATCAACTTTATGGGGATTTTTACGACTGGAATAAGAATTAAACCTTTTACCCCTGCTTATGTTGAACTCGATGATATATCTCATGTTCGCCTGTTGTCTTCGTCTTCTTGGTTAAGCCACAGACAGACGTGACATTGACCAAACTGAAGCCATCGGAAACAAATCAATTACAGTATCAACAAGAAAATAATCGGTTTAGAAGCACGTACCAAACTAACAAATCTATATTTACAGATGGACCCAAGGGTGGTGACGCTTTTGCCAGCGCCACAAGATCAACTAGATTACCAGATGACGCTTGCATGTCTTCAGCCAAATCAAAGGCCATTTAACAGCTCTAGAAGACCATCAGCCCATCTCAACACAAGCATCATTTTGCAGACTCTTTGTACCGTGTCGGCATCGGCATCTTGTTTTACTTCACATCACCGAACTACATAATAATCTTGTTACTGGCCAAAACGAGAGGTAGGTATAATACGCTACACGACGTTTCTCGCTTACCCCTACTTTGGGGGCCATCATACCATAACACTGTCACCATGTAAGACAAGGACGTGATGCATCTTGTAAGACAATGACGTGATGTACCATGTAAGACACTGACGTGATGTACCATGTAAGACACTGACGTGATGTAACATGTAAGACAAGGACGTGATGCACCAAGTAAGACACTGACGTGATGCACCATGTAAGACAAGGACGTGATGCACCATGTAAGACAAGGACGTGATGGACCATGTAAGACACTGACGTGATGTACCATGTAAGACAAGGACGTGATGTACCAAGTAAGACAAGGACGTAATGCACTATGTAAGTCAAGGACGTGATCCACCATGTACGACAAGGACGTGATGCACCATGTAAGACAAGGACGTGATGTACCATGGAAGACAAGGACGTGATGCACCATGTTAGACATGGACGTGATGTACCATGTATTACAAGGACGTGATGCACCATGTAAGACAGGGATGTACCATGATGCAAGATGTACCATTGCCGACCAATTGCCGCTCACCGCGAGCTCAGGCCCTGGAGAATACATTCATTGCTTGTTCAATACATCTGGACACAGATCTCCATCTTAGACGCTACTTTCAAGTTGCTTTATTTTTTTCGTCTTTATGAAAAATATATATACGTTCATTTATTTAATTATTTGAAGCTGTCGAACAAGATGGCAGATTCTTAGATTGTTTCGTGTGGGACACGTCTGATTGGTCCGGCAGATTCTTAGATTGTTTCGTGTGGGACACGTCTGATTGGTCCGGCAGATTCTTAGATTGTTTCGTGTGTCTGATTGGTCCGGCAGGTGATTGGCTTGAAAGGTGCCGCTAACTTAATTACCAGCAGGACACGACCTCAACAGGGACCACAGCCTTGTTTGTCTCCGACGTCCAAGTTTTCTCTGATGACATAATTAACAATGGATGGAATGTGTTCGGAACAATTAACTTCTTTCTGTTCTGAATACAAAAACAATGTCACATGACAAAAATACAGCAAGAGTCACGTGCAATTAACAATGTGAACGCGAGTCTATAAGGAGCTGTCGTATAATGTCACGTGGTTTCTGGGAAATCTGATGTGTGACATTTGCTTTGTTTGAATTCTGTTTTGCGGGAAATCGGTTTTCCAAATTTCCAAAACAAAATACATCACATCCCTGTCTTACTTGGTACATCACGTCCCTGTCTTACATGGTACATCACGTCAGTGTCTTACTTGGTTCATCACGTCAGTGTCTTAAATGGTGCATCAAGTCAGTGTCTTACATGGTACATCACGTCAGTGTATTACATGGTACATCACGTCAGTGTCTTACATGGTACATCAAATCAGTATCTAACATAGTACATCACGTCAGTGTCTTATATTGCACATCACGTCCTTGTCTCACTTGGTACATCACGTCCTTGTCATACTTGGTACATCACGTGTGTTTTATTTTGTACATAACGTCAGTGTCTTACTTGGTTCATCACGTCCTTGTCTTACATGGTGCATCACGTCCTTGTCTTACATGGTGCATCACGTCCTTGTCTTACTTGGTACATCACGTCCTTGTCTTACATGGTACATCACGTCAGTGTCTTGCATGGAACATCACGTCAGTGTTTTACATGGTACATCACGTCCTTGTCTTACTTGGTTCATCACGTCCTTGTCTTACATGGTGCATCACGTCCTTGTCTTACATGGTGCATCACGTCCTTGTCTTACTTGGTACATCACGTCCTTGTCTTACATGGTACATCACGTCAGTGTCTTGCATGGAACATCACGTCAGTGTTTTGCATGGTACATCACGTCAGTGTCTTGCATGGTACATCACGTCAGTGTCTTGCATGGTACATCACGTCAGTGTCTTGCATGGTACATCACGTCAGTGTCTTACATGGTACATCACGTCAGTGTCTTGCATGGTACATCACGTCAGTGTCTTGCATGGTACATCACGTCAGTGTCTTACATGGTACATCACGTCAGTGTTTTGCATGGTACATTACGTCAGTGTCTTGCATGGTACATCACGTCAGTGTCTTGCATGGTACATCACGTCAGTGTCTTACATGGTACATCACGTCCTTGTCTTACATGGTACATCACGTCAGTGTCTTGCATGGTACATCACGTCAGTGTCTTGCATGGTACATCATGTCAGTGCCTTACATGGTACATCACGTCAGTGTCTTGCATGGTACATCACGTCAGTGTCTTGCATAGTACATCACGTCAGTGTCTTGCATGGTACATCACGTCAGTGTCTTGCATGGTACATCACGTCAGTGTCTTGCATGGTACATCACGTCAGTGTCTTACATGGTACATCACGTCAGTGTTTTGCATGGTACATTACGTCAGTGTCTTGCTTGGTACATCACGTCAGTGTCTTGCATGGTACATCACGTCAGTGTCTTACATGGTACATCACGTCAGTGTCTTACATGGTACATCACGTCAGTGTATTACATGGTACATCACGTCAGTGTCTTGCATGGTACATCACGTCAGTGTCTTACATGGTACATCACGTCAGTGTCTTGCATGGTACATCACGTCAGTGTCTTACATGGTACATCACGTCAGTGTCTTACATGGTACATCACGTCCTTGTCTTACATGGTACATCACGTCAGTGTCTTACATGGTACATCACGTCAGTGTCTTACATGGTACATCACGTCCTTGTCTTACATGGTACATCACGTCAGTGTCTTACATGGTACATCACGTCAGTGTCTTGCATGGTACATCACGTCAGTGTCTTGCATGGTACATCACGTCCTTGTCTTACATGGTACATGACGTCAGTGTCTTACATCGTACATCACGTCCTTGTCTTACATGGTACATCACGTCAGTGTCTTACATGGTACATCACGTCAGTGTCTTACATTTTACATCACGTCAGTGTCTTGCATGGTACATCACGTCAGTGTCTTACATGGTACATCACGTCCTTGTCTTACATGGTACATCACGTCAGTGTCTTGCATGGTGCATCACGTCAGTGTTTTACATGGTACATCGCGTCAGTGTCTTGCATGGTACATCACGTCAGTGTCTTACATGGTACATCACGTCAGTGTCTTGCATGGTACATCACGTCAGTGTTTTACATGGTACATCACGTCAGTGTCTTACTTGGTACATCACGTCCTTGTCTTGCATGGTACATCACGTCAGTGTCTTGCATGGTACATCACGTCAGTGTCTTGCATGGTACATCACGTCAGTGTTTTACATGGTACATCGCGTCAGTGTCTTGCATGGTACATCACGTCAGTGTCTTACATGGTACATCACGTCAGTGTCTTGCATGGTACATCACGTCAGTGTTTTACATGGTACATCACGTCAGTGTCTTACTTGGTACATCACGTCCTTGTCTTGCATGGTACATCACGTCAGTGTCTTGCATGGTACATCACGTCAGTGTCTTGCATGGTACATCACGTCAGTGTCTTACATGGTACATCACGTCCTTGTCTTGCATGGTACATCACGTCAGTGTCTTGCATAGTACATCACGTCAGTGTCTTACATGGTACATCACGTCAGTGTTTTACATGGTACATCACGTCCTTGTCTTGCATGGTACATCACGTCCTTGTCTTACATGGTACATCACGTCAGTGTCTTACATGGTACATCACGTCCTTGTCTTGCATGGTACATCACGTCAGTGTCTTGCATGGTACATCACGTCAGTGTTTTACATGGTACATCACGTCAGTGTCTTACATGGTACATCACGTCCTTGTCTTGCATGGTACATCACGTCAGTGTCTTGCATGGTACATCACGTCAGTGTCTTGCATGGTACATCTTGTCAGTGTCTTACATGGTACATCACGTCCTTGTCTTGCATGGTACATCACGTCAGTGTCTTACATGGTACATCACGTCAGTGTCTTGCATGGTACATCACGTCAGTGTCTTACATGGTACATCACGTCAGTGTCTTGCATGGTACATCACGTCAGTGTCTTGCATGGTACATCTTGTCAGTGTCTTGCATGGTACATCACGTCAGTGTCTTACATGGTACATCACGTCAGTGTCTTACATGGTACATCACGTCAGTGTCTTGCATGGTGCATCACGTCCTTGTCTTACATGGTCCATTACGTCAGTGTCTTGCATGGTACATCACGTCAGTGTCTTGCATGGTACATCACGTCAGTGTCTTGCATAGTACATCACGTCAGTGTCTTACATGGTACATCACGTCAGGTGGCAGGAATGAAATCCGGGCCCCTTGTGTTCTCCACATCGTTGTCGGCGGCCATGAGGAGGAAGTGGATACTGCGAAAGTAAAACATGATATCGCTTATATTTCTGTTCATCAATACTGCCTCGGACCCCGAGAGAGATTGGTCTTCTTCGTCGTGTTACAGATTTTATACAGTTTATGCAGACTCTGGTTTATGTTTGTTGCGAACAGACAGGTTTCCGAACCAGCCAGTGAAGTTAAAATATATATTTGATAAAACATGCACGTGGTATCATGTTTTGTAGTTGCATCCCATGTGAGTTT
>NW_025964272.1:0-19979 GCF_023055435.1 Haliotis rufescens
CATACTTCTACTCATCTGAAAGAAGGTCAGCTACTCAACCGTATCAGAACAGAGCAGCCTAAGTAGTTATGTCCCTTGCTAAACAAACAAATCCATATCAGTACGTAAATAGAAACCATATCGACTTAAAAACAGAATGCTGGTCTCGCGAAACAAACTGTTGTATGATCTACAGTTCAACCACATGAAACGGGCATGTTCAGTATAAACAATGATTCACTGACCAACAAAGGAAACACGAATACCTTATATGTTCACAATATGTTCATAGATGTTCACAAGGCATCTCGTGTGATGTCATAGATCCACAACTCGAGATGCACCATTTGTCTCGTGCAGGATTAGGGTATAAAGCTTATCGTGATGAGAATAATGACACTATGGTAACTCTTGACTGACTGTTAGTTTTGTCATTAATTGTATACATTTGAAACATCTATTAACGTACATACTTCTCTATATGTTTCTATGGTTCAAGTTTCTTTTAGACGTGAGAATAATACATGTTGCCAATTTTTATATGAACTTCTCTGGAAGTGCATTAATGCTATCAACATCTAAACTGGGCCTTGACTTTCAGTGCATATCTTTATTCACTGACATGATTATTTATTCTGAACTTTATTTTGTCATGGTTATTGGACAAATGCCTTGTGGGTGACCTCTGTTGTAGTGAGATGTCTTGTGTGCGAGGTCAACTTGCAGTTATAAATTGATGATGAGAAAACCTTTCATTTTTGTTTTATTAGGGCTCTGAGCAGAAAGGCCGATTTTTGTACCAGAGCTAGCAGAATAACCACTGGCTCGATTATGTTCAAACTTTGTATGTGTATGGAATACTAGATTCCGCCAAAGTCCCAAGGCCGTAGCCCCAATGGCCAAGGGCAGATAACTGAAAAACAAGTATTTTTTTAAGATGTATTTTGCCCTATTGCTCCACAACCGCTAGTCCAACTACTTTCAAACCTTGCATGTATCTGCTGCTTCAGTTCCTTGACATTTTTTGTTCTTTGACTTTGACAGCCATATTGGATTCAAGGTTTTCACAGGGTATTTTGGGTATATGTCTTCAAATCCAATCTCTGAACCAACTGCATGAAACGATTTCAAACTATCTGAGAATTGTCTCCATACATAACACATCAAACTCTGTTAGCCTGTTTTGAATATCTTTCTTAGTGATTTTGATGACTTTTTTCTCCGAAATTTTACTTTAAAGATCATATCTTGTAAGGCTCTTTACAGAAACTATTGAAAGTTGACATGAAGTTAGTCGGACATATGTACCTCATCTTTTGTTCTTGGTTTCATGCTAAAAGTAACACCGCTTGGTGGTAATATTTGTTTAATATTTGGGACACCCCTGGAACACACCAATTTCGTAGCAGTGATTTCCGGTGACTATTGTTTGACGGAGTTGGTACAAGCAAACAAGGATTCGAACATGTTCGAGGTCGGAAAAGGGTTTAGAACAGACCTGGACACCCCTGCACACTACAATTTCGTAGCAGCGATACCCTGCAAGTGGTGCCTAAATTTGACAGATTTGGTACAAGGAAACCCTTTGAGGTCTTGAACATGGACGTTTGTGCGCAGTGTTACTTGGAGCTCACCATTGCTGCTTGCAGCTTTAATTTATCATTATTATCATCTCCTGTTTTTGCATTAATTAGTTGGTGTTTTCAACATTTGAAAAGCTATATTGCATCCACACTTCATAGATGACTACCAAGTACGACACAGTTAAACAGCTAATAATAATAAGTGCATTTGTTAGGTGCTGTTTTCCATCCACTATGTGGTTGCTCAAAGTGCACTCATTACTCCGGTCAGTGGATCAGTGTGCACTCAACAATCATTCTCAGCTCCCTGGGGAGTATACAACCCAAGCTGCCTGTGAGGCACTTGAAGGTTAACAGCCACATTGACATCTCATCCTACCAGGTACCCATTCACTGCTGGGTGAACCAAGGCACATTTCACACAAAGTCACTTGCCACAGGAGACTCCACATGTGTCACCTGTGCTTCAGTGTGGGGCAGGACCAAAGCTCTAGAAACTCCCAGGAGTGAAGCTGGTGAACGCTGTTGAGCATCCAGCTACTCTCCGTGGCCAGCATTGCTTAACATCACCTGTTTTGTGACCTGTGCGCTGGTCACAGGAACATGTGCCACCAGCTAGTAGTACATGGTATGCATGATTCTACAGAGTGGTGAATGATCAATATTTCTTATATGAAAACAACTATCTTGACATCTTACTTTTCATACTCTTGCTTAGTTATTGCTTAATGAGTTCATAGTAGGCTCATCGTGTGAACTCATAACCAATAATCACCACACCTATGCAAACTTATCCTGTTTAATTTGCTTCATATCCCAAAGGCTTCCACCTATGCGTTCTCTGTCCATCATGTTGTGACAGTATTATCCTTCTGTTGTCATTGCCTACTCATGTTATCCCACTCATGTATGCAATTGTTGTTACTGTTAATCCCCCACCTACTATATATATTCTGTACAATGTTCCTCATTCAGTCTTGCTTGACAACGATGTAAGAATCTATACTGAAACGTCACCTTTACAGTATTAAAGAAGTTGTTATCCATAAATTGAATCTACTTTGGGTGCAATACAGAGTTGTTCACACTAAGGAGAGTGAGTCTGGAGAGAGGTATTATTAAAAGAAGCTGTTGCACAATGGTCAGCTTAAGAAACCTCACCTTGCCTGTGGCCTGGGATTACAAAGGAACTAGTGTTAACAAGGGGATTAGTGTTAACAGGATTATGAGTGGTTCCAGTTCACTGAAACACCAACCATCACTGACCTATCTACACATACTATCACTGACCAATCTATACCAACTATCACTGACCAATCTAAACTGACTATCACTGACCCATCTATACCAACTATCACTGACCAATCTAAACTGACTATAACTGACCCATCTATACCAATTATCACTGACCCATCTATACCAACTATCACTGACCCATCCATACCAACTATCACTGACCCATCTATACCAACTATCACTGACCAATCCATACTGACTATCACTGACCAATCCATACTGACTATTACTGACCCATCTATATCCAGCTGTCACTGACCCATCTATACCAACTATCACTGACCAATCTATATTGACTATAACTGACCCATCTATACTGACTATCGCTGACTGAATGTCATGTTTGTTTATTTGAACTGACCACAGACTTAAAGATTAGGGAAAGTTATTCACCTGCATGTAATAAACAGGATACTTTGCTCAGTAAACATTATCCAACATGTCGAAGGGACACAAACTCCAATCACCCAACCCTTAAACAGTCACAGACACCCAACCCTCAAACAGTCACAGACACCCAACCCTTAAACAGTCACAGACACCCAACCCTCAAACAGTCACAGACACCCAACCCTCAAACAGTCACAGACACCCAACCCCCAAACAGTCACAGACACCCAACACCCAAATCACTGGATATCAGTAACCCTAATATAACATGTCAAGGTGATGACATTCAACTGACACAGAGACTAATAGCATATGAAGTCAGGGATATTCTACCACATGACAGTTGTTTCACTACACTGACACCAGCATCCACAACACCTGGAGTGTTGAATCAGTGGCAAGGGTGGTCAATCTGTTGGTCAATACATAACCAGGGTACAGGTACACAGTGCTGACCCATACTGCTGGATATATCTATTGGTCATTGCTCTACTCTGCAAACCCCCCTAGTTGTGCCCTCAGATTATCCAACATGCTTGTCTTACCATACTAGCTGTGCCATAATGGTTACAGTGATCATCAACCCAATGTGCAAATCTGCCAATCTGTCAGCATCATAGCTGAGTGTATGCTGCTACTCAGTTCAATGAAACAAAACTTGATAGATTAAAATATTTGTTCATGTATTAATTCAATATGCCACATGTCCGAAATATACATTTACCCACTATTAATATGTCCCCATTATCACATTAATGTCAATATGCACATCATTAGCCTCCGCATATCTCAACATTGCCATCTCCTCTGGGTATTAAAGCTCTGAACTGCACCAAGTCATGCCAGGGAGTAAGGAATATCCGTGAGTTACACACAGAGGCTGAAACTTGCCTGGTTGTGTTAGTGTCTGTTCATACTGAAAAGGCTGTTTTGAAAACAACGTGACCACACCATTGTGTAGTTGCAGCTGTGGAATAACTGAGCTAAAGCCTTGGCAGGTTTACTAACAGTGCCACATTGTCTCCACCGTGTAGAACATTGAAGATTCTCCACCAGTGAGTTACAATGTATCAGAATTGTACCACAAAATCAAGGCATCTTACAAGAAGGAATATTATGATGAAACGCGAGGACAAATGCCAGTAGTTGGTTCCATGATAGTATTTTGTTTTTAAAACAAATCCACAGTATTATTTTTTATCCTTATGTAATGACTATAAACGTTTGTGACATGCCTCCTTATGTAATGACTATAAACGTTTGTGACATGCCTCCTCATGTAATGACTATAAACGTTTGTGACATGCCTCCTCATGTAATGACTATAAACGTTTGTGACATGCCGACTACACTATTGTTTTATTAGCACTGGTAGAAAGAGTGAACGGAAACTGAAGCTCTCACACATGACGGGTGATTTCGCGTCATTAAAGATGACAAGTAGGAGTATTTTTTAGTGTTTTTTGTTTGTTACAAAGACAATTTACTCTTGCATGTGATGCTCTATATAACCTCCATATTACTTACCTGCACAAAGTCTCTGGGATAATGAGCAATCAGTGACAGGTTCAAAGGGAGCAATAATTGCATTAAAGTCATCCAATTCTTAAAGGATATGAACATGATCGGACGTTGGCTGTGCTATAATGGGCCCTGAATACCAAAATAAATATTTTATACGAAACATTATAACGCCCCAGACCAATGCAAATGGCATGTGAGCTACCATACCTCTTCGGGGATATTCTGTGAAAGGAATTCTCCCTTGTCTTTTTATGCAATAACTGCATTACTAATGATAAAAAATATGTATCCCTGGGCCGTCCTATAAAGTAGTTCCTACAAAACATTGAAATTGTCCTTCGCCACTTTGATATTGTCAGCATTGTATGGAACAGTCTCTTGAATTATCTAGCGGCTGTTATTTGTCCTAACTGTCTATATTCGCCAAGAGGTGACTGTGCGAAACGTGGCACTATTTTCTCTTTCAAGGGAACGATCACAAACATTATCTTGAAAACATATTTCTTTAAACAAATATTTAAACGTGGATAAGAAGTGCCATTTTAAGTGAAATTTGGGATGTCTTGAAGTAAAGAGTTTGGTTAAGAAATTCAGAGAGCCGAATACACTGTTTGTGGGATGCAGAAGGTGCAGATCAGTGGAGAGAGTTGTCTTTGGCGTTATATGATGGGTGTGTGCAAGCAGAGAGGTGGGACTACACTGGACAAGCTGCACAGTGGAGAGAGTTGTCTTTGGCGTTATATGATGGGTGTGTGCAAGCAGAGAGGTGGGACTACACTGTACAAGCTGCACTGCAGTAGACCAACGACAGGGTACATCCGTGGACGGGATATACGTATTGTCTCAGTGATGCCCGTAACCACTGAACAAAAGAGAAAAACCCACTATCTACCACGTTCAGATACTGACCCACCATTGTGGACACGCAATATCTGCATGTATTGGCTCTATAGATTGAAATAAGGCCTATCGTTGTTAGCAGCGTATGAATGAGTAAAGTTCACCGCCAGGATGGCTTGTTTACAAATCATGTTTACTTTTCGACTTCCGATAAACAACGACATGAAAACAAAATCACAGCAGGCTTTGACATTGAACGACGCCTTAACCGACGTAACAAATGTCTGCGTGTAAACAAACAGTCGCTATGGTGTCTCCTTGATTTGGTCTCAATGATCTGATGACAATCATACTACAGGCTAGACCATTAACTTTCAGCAGTTGCCTTATTGTCCCTCACCTGTAAACCCCTTTTCCGGCATCAACATTTGTAAACGCCATTCACGAGATGTAGACACTAGACCATCTGGAAACGTTCTAAGTGTTTGTATTCATTATGCCGCCAGAACTGTTTTGGTTCAGAGTTTGATGACGATAATAATGTACTCTGTTTATCAAAATAGGTATTCGTTTTTCAGGTAAATAATAATTGGTTAAACTATTTTTTTTCTCTGCTCTATAAATGTCAATATCATGTCTCAGATCTCTGTGGCTTCTTAATGCTCCGCAATTACTTAGTTTCCTGTACTGTCTGTATCCCACCATAGTGGTTGTTTATGCTTTGTGCCAAATTGATATTTCTTGAAGACTTTAACAAAGTCCTCCCCTGGTGTGTGATATAGATTGAAGATTCACTGATGGACTAACGAATATTATCCAGAATCAATCATGATCAGTGTCATAATATAATAACATTTGCCCTGAAATAATCAATGAAAGTTCCTTGAGAATGTAGCACTGTTTTCTTCATTAAAACCGTAATTCAACATTCATATGTTCATTTCTGGTTTCTGTATTTAAAATGGCAGACCTGTTGATTAGTGTCTGTTGGAGAAGTGTCACCATGACAACCACCATATTCATACACACGGTCAACGGATTTGCCATGCTTGTCAATATACAATATTTTCTGAGGTCTGTCCACGTGTTGTTTTGTTTGTTTGTTGTTTAACCCCGCACTCAGCAATATTCCAGCTATATGATGGCGGTCTGTAAATAATCGAGTCTGGACCAGACAATCCAGTGATTGACATCATGAGCATCGATCCACGCAATTGGGATTGATGGCATGTATCAACCAAGTCAGCGAGACTTAACACCCGATCCCGACAAGCATAGTCGCCTTTTACGGCAAGTATGGGTTGCTGAAGACCTATTCTACCCCGGAATCTTCACGGGTCGTATTGTGGAATACGCGGATACGGCAGACTAGACTTAAATCGTTCCTAATGGGTGGGGACGACTACTACGATGGGAACGCCTACTACGGGGACCATGTAAAAGCAACGTCAGTATATTAAGAGTGAGTGAGTGAGTGAATGAGTTAATATTTTACATCGCATCGGCAATATTACAGCCAAATCGCGATGAAAACAAGTTAATTATTCTTAGATACCCGTTGACAAAGGACAGTAAGACAGAAACGTAAATGTAGTACGATATCTTGACGAAATTCGCTTCTCATAGATTAACTTGTCTTCAACTGTATTGTGTTGGCAGTACATACAATACTTTTCTGTGCGTCTGTTTGTATGTACACAATCGCTGTGAGACCTATAGGACGTGTTGTTTTTTATGCTTGTTACCTGGGACATCGATTCTGGTACTGTACCTAGGTCACGAGGAGTAAATGCTACATGTAGGTTCTTAAATCTCAGACATAAGCCTGAGCCTGCAAATTCCGCTCAATATTGACACTCCTCCGGCGTGGTGTATTATTTGAGTCATGAAAGTATGTTTAACCTGACAGGAGATCTCTAAGATCTGTATATATTGCGCAAACCCAAAGTTACATTTAACTCGGACATTAATAACCTCTACCTCATACCTCTTTTTCTAATACAACTGAACTATCACTTCAAACCTGATATTCAGCTATGCGAGCATTAAAATCACTTTTGAGTGTGTGAGTTAGAAAAAGGGCCTACTGGCCCACTTTATAATACTAAACTTCAGTGTAACCGACTTAAAATGTGATCTCTCAAATTTAAAAGTGGCCCGTGTGCGGTTCAGCATCAAAACTAGCATTCCATTGCTAATGACCGCCGTCATATAGTTGGATTGTTGCTTAGTGTGGCGTTAAAAACACAAAACAAAAAGGAACCGACTTAAATGACGTTGCCGTTGGTACTTCACAACACTACAATCCCCGGAAAATAAATCATGATATGTTTGCATATGATTACAATTAAGGTACCAAAGCCTAATAGGCCATTTTGAATATTGGAGTGAGCTTTTAGTGAAGATCTTACAGGCTGTTATTTACTATCCAATAGCCAAATTAGAGGCGATCTTGTCGAGACGGGTAATACCCATTATCGATGTTCATCCGGGAAGCACCGTATAAATAGCGATTTGGTGCGTTGTACGGGAACATGCACGTGTTGTTGTATACAGAAATTAGACAAACACACGATATGAACGTGATACTGCAGTTTTTTTAATGGGAAACTAGAAAAAACAATATGCTGTTTAAACACTAAAGATAAGAATATTGAGAGAGAAACAAACACATGACAAGTCTTCTACTTTATGTGACTGTACAAGTCTTCTACTCTGGGTGACTGTACATGTAGGTTAGAGATTCTCTGATGTGGGAACACTGTGGAATAACTTTCACAAAATCGTTGTCTTAACGACCATTTTATAATTACATGTATAAATATTTTCTAAGATTCTACAGTGCACTACAACTTTGATGTTGATCTTATAGAGAATGTAGGTGACAGGGCAAGGCAGGGTGTATTCACGATCTGGTTCAGGATGCCTTTGATTCCAGAAGCTTCAGTAAAACGTCGTTGGACACCTGCAACCCAGTCGACAAGACACGAACATATTCTTGTAACCAATGGTATAGCCAGTACAAGTTCTCCTAAAGCCGGTTCTGTAGGATAAAAAAAATGTAAATGAATAAGATGTTTTCTACACGATTTCACATGTACCAAGTTGGAATTAATAACACGTGATGCAATCGATGGCATGGCTCATAAGTGAATAACATTAATCACACGTGCAATTTAATAACACGTGATGAAAGACTTATATTATATTTAAGCTAAACACATTCAGTTGGGACAATTACATTTGATGTTTAACGCCGTCTTACGTACTTCAGCTATGTGACGAGGACCTGCAAACAACTGAGACTTGGCCAGGCAAACCAGTGCTCGTTATTGCAAACAACGTCCCACGCTGTCTGGGAAGGGGTACGGTAATACGCAATCAACCGAGACACCTGATCCATCACTATATCCATTTAGTCGCATAGATTGCTATGTGTCTATTCTTACCCGGAATTTGATTACATGATTTCCAAGTGACCATTTTTACAATCTCACCGGTATCTGGTACACCTTCCCCATCTCAAAAATCCACAGCTGGTGGTATATCTTTGACGATACGTAGTTGATCTGTATATACTGCAATAAACATGTCAAGTCATTGTAAATGAAAAACATTTGAAGTAATTATAAGTAAATACAGACAAAATGATGAATTTATTACAGGCCCATTCTCCCTTTGATGTGATGTGGAGTGTCCACGACTTTACAAGTAAAATTTGCAGTTACTTGATATTTTTATTTGGGACACAAAACAAGTTCGAAGAAATTGAAAATTAGAAACCTCCGCTTCGACTGATCAGAGATCAAATAATGTCAAAGGATTGACGGAATTCAACTGAACTGGACAGACAATTACTTCGGCATAACAGAGTTCAACACAACAAAAATGAATAAATAATCAACAGTGGCCTTACGGTTTCTTGAATGAGACACTCTTCGTTATTTTGCACTTGTCACAGTAGCATTTATAAGTGTTTTTGACTGAAAGGAAATAAGATAATGTAAACGTATGCACACCCACAGGAACAGAACAAAACACATCCACACAAACATACGCGCCATCACGCTCACTTTGTGTTCCCCCCACTTAGAATCCAGCAGCCTGACACTGCATCAATTTTAGATCTATTCAAGTTTTATGAGATTCTTTTAATTCAAACACTAAGGGAATTGTGTCGTGAGTGTCACGAAATCTGAGGAAACACACATTTTCTGGCATATCAGATTTTAGCAGTAAAACAGTCATGGAGGGTTCTTTTGTGAAATTTGTAGTCATTTTTCATGAACACAACAAGCTCCAATTACTGGAATTGATGCCATCAACATGACCGAGTCAGTTCAAAACCAACTGTATCACTATTCACATACAATTCAAACTTGAGCATAATGAAAGGTGTAACCCTCAACAAATGTATGTCCTTTCTTCAGTCCCTCTCTAAAATCCACGCCCAAGCGCTCTCCGTAACGTCGAGGTAGTGTGTTGCTATGTTAATTACACATATGCTATCAATATTTCAATCACAAAACTTGTGTAGTTTTATTCCATGATCCTCCCTCCTTAAGTTTCCAAACGTGTTTCGTTACGCATATCCTAATCATACATATACAACACAGCACAGCACATTACAACACACACCTTAAGGATCATTGGTATGTTTCATTGATAGTGGTATCTTGGCTTGAATAAATGCAATACATCGATAGATAGATCAGTCGTTACTCCCTTACATGATATAAATGTGGCCAAATAGCTCTTTTTAGGAAGAGTTTAAACACGAACACGAATGATCTTTGACTCAAGTTGTGTCTCGTAGAATCTGAAGGAATCGACGGTCATATGAACATGTCCGATAGGCTTTCATTCGTCAAAATATAACATGTCCACATCACTGTCATTGCCATTATCGTACCCATCATACGACTAACGGCATCGATATTTAAAAAAACATTCATGTCATCACACTTTACGCACAATACCTCATGAATTCAGAATATGATTAATAAAACCTACTGACTCTAAATGGACTAAGCCTTTCTTACCGAGTGACTCCACCAGTCCAAGACAGATGAGGACCACACACAGTTTCAGGACAGCTGCCATGGTTGTTTTGCCTCTGTGGTCAACACCAGACTGCTGTATGTGAGGGCCGCCTCAAACGTTTAACCAGTTGTAACATCCGTTTGCTATGGTAAAGTAAACATGGCCAATAAGACTGCTCCTTACATCCTTATATCTGTATTTAGAAAACAAGTCCTGTTATCCCTTGACTAAATGTGAACAGTTTCTTTCAGGAAAATTTGAGTAAAAGAAAAACAATTAATCCCAAACACATATATGGCGTGCATCTAAAATTGTATACATTATTAGACGAATTTTCCAAAACCTCTTACCCATATGTCTACAACGACGTATCTGCTTGTGCTAAATTTAACAATTCTGATTCACAGCTGTTTGGTTGTGATATTGGTGTTCGACAGGGATATTTCCCCAGTCCTTTTTACTCTCCATGTTTATCAATGAATTCGCGAAAGAAATATAGTTCATGTGAATACATCCAGACATTACTCCTATTAGCCTATGGTATAGCCAGTGCAAGTGCTCCTGTAGCCTATGATATAGCCAGTGCAAGTGCTCCTGTAGCCTATGGTATAGCCAGTGCAAGTGCTCCTGTAGCCTATGGTATAGCCAGTGCAAGTGCTCCTGTAGCCTATGGTATAGCCAGTGCAAGTGCTCCTGTAGCCTATGGTATAGTCAGTACAAGTGCTCCTGTAGCCTATGGTATAGCCAGTGCAAGTACTCCTGTAGCCTATGGTATAGCCAGTGCAAGTACTCCTCTAGCCTATGGTATAGCCAGTGCAAGTAATCCTGTAGCCTATGGTATAGCCAGTACAAGTACTCCTGTAGCCTATGGTATAGCCAGTGCAAGTACTCCTGTAGCCTATGGTATAGCCAGTACAAGTGCTCCTGTAGCCTATGGTATAGCCAGTACAAGTACTCCTGTAGCCTATGGTATAGCCAGTACAAGTGCTCCTGTAGCCTATGGTATAGCCAGTGCAAGTACTCTTGTAGCCGGTTCTGTATTTGTATGACAAATGAAAATATATTGGATGTTTTCTACACTATTTCACATTGGAAGTTGGAATTGATAATATGTGAAACAATCGATTGCATGATTCATAAGTGAATATTATTAAACACACGTGCAATTTACTAACACTTGATGAATGACAAGTGTTATATGTTATTTCTAACTGAGCTGGCTTTCAACTGTTTTTAAGTATTTTTGTTGGGTTATTAGCTTCGTCTGTCAATATGTTTTTAAATCCTGCATACTAATAGTATCTATTAGTCAAAGTGAGTGAGTGAGTGAGTGAGTGAGTATGGTTTTACGCCCTTTTTTTAGCAATATTCCAGCAATATCACGGCGGGGCACACCAGAAATGGGCTTAACACATTGTACCCATGTCGGGAATCGAACCCGGGCCTTCGGCGTGACGAGCGAACGCTTTAACCACTAGGCTACCCGACCGCCCCTCTATTAGTCAAAAGACCTAAAAATCAGTATGAGTCGTATTAATGGTCTTAGTACCAAGTACCTGTACATTTTGTACACATTCATGAATGGCTTAAAATATCAAATCTGACAACGTATTGATGTTGCAATACACACAATGCACCTCTGTGTCGATACAGGCCACCCTTGACGTGATCTGGGACAAGAAACTTCCCTGTTGCGGTTATGTCTAGATGGTACACTAAAACGTCCATTATACTTAATTACCTTTACGTCAGTGATCGTATCGTCACTTCAAACAATTCAAACAAAACTTTTCAAAATTGGTTCTTTCATCTTCCAATTCCCGACGACAATAAATACACCAGTTTAATACCTTGTTTAAGAAAGCTTCCATGTAAAAAATAATATAATCAAATCTACAGGTAACATACAATTTACCTCTGTATTGAAACGCAGTATGTGTATGTTTATTCTATTCTAGCTTGAAACCCGAACTGTTTGATGTCAAGTAAGGATTGAAGCAGAGCAGATGGATTCCAACGTTTTGAGTGGCTGTCTATTTGGAATGAGGAAGTATCTCTCATAAACATAAAACAACGGTATGCCTTTATATGTGCAAGTACTGTCGCTTGCATCAATGTACTTGACTCGCATATATGATAGGAAAGTGTATAAAACAGCGACTTTCGTAAATAAACATTGAGCGGTCATCCCTAATGAAATGAAGGTCCACACATAGCCATTATCATTTCACACAACGTTTCAGCTTTCTAGGCCTTGTTTGTCTTCAGAATACACATTTGATGAAATTTCTTAAAAATAAAGATAAATTCCCAATTCTGCACAAACATCTGATGTCCCCATTAAAAGGAACATTCAGATTTCAGCTTTCCTCAGTCAAGCAGATAACAGAGCCTAGAATATATTTGACTTAAAAGCCACAAAATCCTTTCCCTAATCATGTTTTATTTACTGAAAGCAGTCCATTGGACTATTCCAACTATATCTTAATAGCTGAGTGTACCTTGTCCCATGCGTGGCACCCGTCACAAATGCATGCAAAGGCAAGAAAAAATATTCACCGCCAAAAAAAACACGGAAACATGCTACAAATCAAAATATCATTTCTATCAGTTATGCGTCCAATTTGGAAAAATCCCCACATGTCTTCAAAAAAATATTTTGAAAGATTTGCTGAAGCCTTTAACGTCAAATCAAAGTCAATAGTAAACATGTCGCAAACACGGAAGACATACTACTTGTCCTGCTACTAACGACACAAATTTGATAACGTTTTGGAAAGAAATGGTTGTGAACTGGCCATAAAAGGAATTTCGAATATTGCTTTTGTGGAGGCCATATCCAAAACTGGATTGAAATCTCTGTGATATTCAGGTGTTATCATCGGTCGGAAGAAGCATGCTAGCTGCAAGTTTCAGCTTCATTGTTCCTGTGATTTCCTTAGAGAAGACGGACAACCAGCCTGTGACATAAGCTCATCGACTTTCAGACAGGTGATCTAAGAATGGGAGAACAAAAACAATAATAAGCCAAATACATCATCATGCCTTCCTGGTCATGGCGTGCATCAGTCGTAGCTGCGGGAGCTTTACATAACGCAGTTTATGAATACATTGTCGGGGATTTCAGTGAAGGATCCGGGTATGCATATGTCGTTACCCAACAGACACAAACCAGGACATGTGTGTGGCCTGGCGTGGTGTGGCGTGTTAACAATATTCAAACCATATCATGGCTGCAAATCGTGGTTAAACAGTCAGGAATCCCCACATGGGTTTGTGTAAAAGCTGAAATCAGTGATTGAGAATGATTGTGATATAATGTTACTCAATTCCAAAAGTAACGCACTCCCTAAAGTATGAAATGTTCGAAAACTCAAAGATATATATATTACAAATCGTTTTCGAACATTTCATACTTTTTGGAGTGTTTTTTCCCTTTGGAAATGGGTATAAATTACATGCATCAAATAAGAAATACACGTGTTTGTATGTTTTAACAGTACGTGCCACAATACATGATGGCCACAACCATTCATTCAAGGAACAGGGCTCCAACTGTAGTGAGTACAAATGAGAGTACTCATGCTAGAATGCTTTGTTTTTACCGTAGTCATTGCTGGTATAAGGCTAGGGGGAACACATACAGATACTATTGCGGTCTGTAAATAATCGAGTGTGGACCAGACAATCCAGTGATTGATATCATACGCATCGATCAGCGAGCCTGCCTTGGTTGGTGTATGTCATCGTATCCCAATTGCGTAGATCGATGCTGGGTAGCGGGCCTGTTCATGGTTTTATTTTTCCATAAAGTTGCACCACTTTGCATTTAACACCCGTGGGGAATCGGGGTAAGAATAAGGGTCCTCATCAACCTGTTGGTCTCAGAGGAGACTAAATGGATCGGGATCATGCTCAGTGAATTGGTTGATTGAATGTTAATTGCGTAGACAGGTGTCCATGTGAATCACTGGATTGTGTTGTTTCGACTCGATTATTTACAGACCGCCGCCTCATTGATGGAACAAGGAGGAGTGCGGCGTTAAACAGAACAGAACACTAATTTTAGCCATATCTTGGTATTCTATCGTATCATGATTTCCAAATTTGTAAATATTCGAAAGACAACGGGCTGTCATAAGAACGTCCGATTAAGTCTCCTACCTCATTCTTTGACCAGCGGTATCTTTATTCCTCGATATTTGCAATACGTCTTTATGTCACGATGCTTTACAACAAATACCTTATGAAACCGGCATACTGTTATTAATCCCTTGCAATGCTAGACGTACTAATTGTGATTCCAGTCCGTTATATGGTTGATGGCTACAGCTGCTGTGGTACTTTGTCATAAGACACATTGCATGCTTCTGGCACGGGGAGTACACAGGGAGTGAGTGGGTATGGTTTTACGCCGTCTTATGCTGGGGAATCGAACCCGGGAGAGAGAGAGAGAGAGAGAGAGAGAGAGAGAGAGAGAGAGAGAGAGAGAGAGAGAGAGAGAGAGAGAGAGAGAGAGAGAGAGAGAGAGAGAGAGAGAGAGAGAGAGAGAGAGAGAGAGCTATATTTCAGCATGATATCAGAGTTAGACAATTTCAGCGCCAATGAGAAAGTTATTGCGCTTTTTAAAAACAAGAAATATAAATTTAGCTAAACAATTAATGGGGTTTTAGATGTCCAGAGTGTTACAAATTCATCAAAAGTTACATTTGTGTAAAAGTAATAAGGTAAAGCATTACGTCTCAAACTATCATAGCATGGACATTGTAAACAAATATGATATTCAGATTCCACTTCAGGTCTTGCACAAAATGGACATAGTCTCTTAGCTCTTGGTATAATGTACTTCCATTTTCAATTAGCAAAGTATGACCAGAACATCTAAATTTACTCAAAGCAATACGATAGGCACTTATTGAAATACAATCTGGATAATTTTCAAATACATTATATTGCATAATACAAGAATAAAAAGAAAGTTTTGAGTACGTTCGTAGACTACTAGACCACTGTTGGTTATCTATATCAATACATCTAATTGTAAAGTTATCAATAAATCCAATATGATTTACTCCCTGACTATCCCAAACATGGCCAAAACCATATGAATAAAGAAGTTGTTTTACTTTTAGTGCCCAGCAATTTATTCCTTATTCTGCCAGGTTGTATTGATATGAATGAGCATGGTTAAGGATTATATTAGTTTTTTGAGAAACAAGTCGGAGGCAATATTTGACAATATACTATATGCTCGAGTGGTCAGATGTGCTCGGATCTGAGCAGAGATTGTGGAGTTTCAAGTTACAAAATAACATTCCATTAACAGACTCTGTGCTGGTCCTTATGCAGAGGGGCCCCGGGGTGGTGTATCTTAAGACCGATAACGGAGATCATATTATCAAGCAAAAAACACTGTGTAACAAAGTAAATACGAACATGTTAATTGACTTTAAGTGAATAACGTCCAAGCACACTACGAGAACTATATTAGGGACAAATCTCCCATATTGTAAAATATTCTTACAGAATCTATCATGTACATTAATAACACCTTGAGGCGGATGAAAGCCCCATACCTCTGAGCAGTAGAGAAGAACAGGTAGTATTTTGACATCAACTATCAGTAAAAGTAAATTATAATGAAGTTTCATAAAAATCCTTTGAGCTGACTTTTAAAGCGAACGGATATTTCGTCGCTTGTAGTGCAAGTGTCTTCTGTGTAAAGTACTAACTACCGGATGATGAAGGATGAACACCTAAATATTTATAAGTAGGAACAATTTCTATAATGTCGGTGCCAAACCGAAACATTTCATATCTTCGAAGACGACCTCTACGTCTAACGACAATAACTTTACTTTTGCTGAAATTAATAGACAATTTCCATTTATGACAATAAATCTTCATTTTGTCGAGGCGTCTTTGCAACCCCATGACTGTACTGTCGAATAGGACCATATCATTTGCAAACATTAGAATAAAAAGTTCAATCATTCCTAATTGGATATTACGATGCCCGACTGAATTAAGAAAATCAACAATATCATTCACAAAGAATGAAAACAGAAAGGGAGATAACTCACATCCCTGTCGTACACCTGACTGGCAATACAAAAAGTCTGTATAGCCGACATTAACGCCAGCAATATTCCATCTAAATAATCGAGTCTGAACCAGGCACTCCAGTGATTGATATCATGAGCAGTGATCCACGCAATTTGGATACGATGACGTGCATCAACCAAGTCAGCGAGCCTGACCACTCGATCCCTTTTGTCACCTCTTACCACAAGTATAGGTTGCGGAAGACGTATTCTACCCCGGATCTTCACGGGTAACAAACTTCAGTACTTGCACAGTGAGTTATGTTGATCTTAGAAGATGTATGCTATATTGTTGGTTTATTTAATGTGTTTTATCGTCTGTAAATGTTATGTGATTGTGAAAACGTGTTATGATTAAGAGTTTGTCATAACTGCGTTCTGGGTTAACTGAACCCTACTACAGTTACCTATTGTCGTTCCGTGTCGTCATAGGCAATGGAAGCCATGAGTTAGCAACTCGCTTGGTCAGAATCGGGTCATCTCAGTCAAGGAGTGAATGGTCTATCGACTCTAACTCTGAGCTATCTCCATCAACTTTCATGTACCGGCCCTTGCACTCACTAGGAGTAAACACAACACATAGGTTATACTCACATACTTTTAATAACACTCCAGTCCATCTTCAAATACAACTACACACAAGCTAGACTCGCCATAGACTGGACAAACAGAGGGTTATCGATCTGCCTCAGTCACTGCCAAAACCGCGCACTACTACTCGTGTCTTTAGTATTTTTAAAGGGATCGTGTTCTAACCTTTCTTTGTCACATGTAACAATGCCTCAGTTTGATTCGTTAAAAGTTAGATCTGACCATGAACTCATGTATTTCGTTATCGGAAAAATACCGAAGCCTTCGTGCCAGATTGAGCATCTCTCTATTGATTTTGTAACTCACTTTCTGATTTTACAAATGAAAAGTATCTTACCTCATTCATGATTCATTAACTCATCGACGATAATGTGGAAACAATCCACTTATGACTATTCATTTATTCGGAAACATTCTGATGATAAATGTGAAATGTCATTTTTCTATTAATTCTTTCGTAGCTAATAGTTCTCTCTCCGAATTTTATGTATAATACAACTACATCACTGTAGCTATGAACGGTTTGGTTTGTTACAATTTTGTTACCATTTTCTAATGTTTTTGAGACGCATTTTAACCTTATAACAATGACCTGCGTGTCTTAGTGATTTCTCTCACAGGGTTGTATAACTGAACTGCGTCGGCACTAAACCCGACTCACTCACTCATTATATCAGAGTGCGGTGGTGAGGTGAAGTTGGTTTGACATCCAGATTATTGCACTTGTATAACGATTAGCTTGCACGTTTATTGTTTGTTTGTTTACTTGTTGTTCAAAGCCGCAGCTTGCACGCGTGGAAGTGTGCGTGTCTGCTTGTACTAGTCCGGACTAATGCCGGTTTTATAGGCTAGCCCAATGAGATACAATGCGGCAGTTTAACATGAATACCCCACTCAGACACTGTATAATGACTCTGAGCCGACCAGTCCTTGTTTTAGCCTCTCAATGCCGAGCGCCAGGCAGGGTAACAACAAGTACCATCTGTTAATGTTGTTTGGTTTTACGCGACCAGGGATTGAACCACCGACCTTCCGCTCTCGGTACAGACGCTCTGTCCACTGCACCAGGGATGCGGTCAATCCTCCCCCCCCCCCCCCCAGACACACACACACACCTCCTAAAGTTTAAGTGCTTTACCCTTTTTTCGGGATCCTCTTTGGAAGTCGGTAACTCTAATATCAAACGTTCACAGTATGCACATGCTTTAAAAATTCCACCTCGATTATCCAGTGTAAAATGTTTTCCACTCGAGAAGGATATTGTTTGTTGTTTTTTAACGCCACACCAGTAATATTCAAACTATATAAATTTATATATGACGGCGGTCTGTAAATAATCGAGTCTGGACCAGATGCCTTAACTGACTTGATGATTCGCAGAGATAAATCTTTATTATACTACAGTGTTAAAGAGTCGGTCCTGCGTTACTGAAATGTTTATGGCCCAATTTCAAAGTCACCGGCATTTGGCAAGAGCCCAGGTAGCTATTTCGAAGACTGTTTTTGAGGAATGTTATTATAGGGCATGATGTTCCATCAATGTTTCCGAAGATGAACTTCAGTTATGTTTGTTTGTTTGTTGTTTAGCGCCGCACTCAGCAATATTCCAGCTATATGACGGTGGTCTGTAAATAATCGAATCTGGACCAGATAATCCCGTGAATGACATCATGAGCATCGATCTACGCATTAATCTCATTAAAATCAGATCTAAGTTCCCGCTGCCGCTAAACAAAGATATGAGGACATCCCATTACGGGTCACGTCAGAACGACCTTTCGCGAACTTTGACCGACCATTGAAACGACGAATAAGAAGTCGACATCAGCCAATTAGAAAGCAGCTTTCTCGAGCTTTACGGCACTCAACCAGGCTGTGTCTATTCGCACGATATCGTGTACATAGAGAGTACATATTCCACAATGTACACGATATCGTGTAAATAACAGACAATTTATCACAATATGCACGATATCGTGTAAATAACAGAAAAAATTATCACAATATGCACGACATCATGTAAATAACAGAACTTTAACAACAATATGCTGATATATCGTGTAAATAATGAAACATTTACCATAATATGCACGATATCGTGGGAATAACAGCACACGATACTCACACGTTATGGCATCACGGGTTATATTATTCGATCTATCAGCAGCGATTACGAACATTATATCAACGGTTTATAGCTTATATATAGAACTTAGATCTGATTTTAATAAGAATGTGTCACATTCTTTATAAGGTAAATTGCGGCGGTTGGGTAGCCTAGCGGTTAAAGCTTTCGCTCGTCACCCCGAAGACCCGGTTCGATTCCCGACATGGGCACAATGTGTGAAGCTCATTTCTGGTGTCCCCCGCCTTGATATTACTGGAATATTGCTAAAAGCGGCGTAAAACCATACTCACTCACTTATAAGGTAAATTGGAACCATAATGTTTCATTCCACAATTATTATTTTCATCTCTGCGGGTTCTGGGGCTGATGTATAGCCCTTGCTTTACGTTTGGAAATGCGAAAGGCTGCACAATGACGCATTGATGGAGCACTTTCAGAAATTTCTAATGTATGTGGGTGACCTCATGATGGAACTCAACAGTGGGGCCTTAAATGTACGAG